>NC_056748.1:273864206-273926706 GCF_019279795.1 Protopterus annectens
CTTTTAGTTCCTGAGAATTTCAGAGACTCTAATGGGGGAGTGTGATATCTTAAACATGAATGGAACCCTGGGGTGGACTGTTTCCCCTACTGGTACAAAAGGAATCTCTGTCTCTGTTGCCCATGTTGCCTTGAGGATGGCAACCATTCAGAATTGTTTGCCCCTGCCATGGACTGAGTTTGTTTGGTTGCATGTCAGCAGCTAAAGGCTGGGAGGCTTTTCCCATGGTGGGAGCAAGTGTGAGAGAAATATCATGAAGGCCAGACGCACTTTTTGCTGTTAGACACAGGCTTTCATTTTGGGTTAGAATTCAAAATGTCCTTCTTAGCTAGTGGGTGAACTCTTGTCCATCATGGCACCCAGCAATTTATCAGCATGCCCATTATTCCCAGTGCAACTGTTTGCTCATGGTCTTTAGCTTTCTGAACCATTGGTCATAACATAACCAAGAGGCACCTCCTGAAATGTAGTGCACTACTCAGATTGTCATAATATATGCTAATAAAGGTATGGCTTGTCAGAGGTCATTCTCAATGATCATGGCCATGAAAAGCATGAACCCTGCTGACCATGTGTCCCAGTTCTTCTGAAGCATTATAGCAAAATTTCTCTTACCTAGGACAGCTAAGGCAGTCATTAGGTCCTTTGGTTCTGTTTTTTCAGCCTCAAGTATGCATTGGATCCCATCGTTGTTGACCAACTCAAAAACCTCTATGTATTCCCTCTATAGAATATATTCTTTAGGAATGTAGGCTGCTATGTGAGCTCCCTGAGGGGCAGTATTTCCCTCCATGGCTCAGATGGTGAGTGGGGGGGATCAGAGGACACTGATGCTAGGAACTTGGGGGCTTCACTACTCTCATAATGTCATACTCTCCCAGTTATAGCTCCTGGAGCCAAGTCTTGTTCTGGCTTGCTGTGGGTTGGAAGTGGAAGCTAACCTATGCCTCCTTTGACTTATGAAAGACCCAAAAGCCTTCTCTAAAACTAGGTAAAAAGCTTGTCTTTACCACCTTCTGGAAGGGGCTCTAAGACTTCTTTCAAATATTCATCTTCAGCCTGGCTGACTATACACTTCACTTCCCTGACTCCTTCTTCTCCACCCAAAGTGTTATTACCTGATTCTTCAACAGCCGACATTGACAAAGGTGATTCAGTGTGTAACTCATTTTTTGCGTTGTATCTGATGCCTTGTGGACTTTCTGCTTGTGTCTCTTAGAAGGTTCCTCACCTACTGATGACTCATTGGTTTTTGATCCACTGCGACCTTTCTTGGGTCCTTCTGAAAAAATTGGTTTCCTTCCATTTCCAGCTCTCTGAACAACTCTTCTGCCTCTGATGTAAATCTGGTCCAACACAATTTCAGGTCTAGTAGCAATGTTGTTCCAAAGGAGAGAGACAAATTCAGTGCTGGGTACTATCATTCATATCCTTATGTGACCTGCCCTCATGTTATAACTCAGTTAACACTAATGCAGGCTGGGTTACCTGGCCACGCTCACGATTTTCCCCAGGAGCAAGCAGAATCATGTCAAAGGGGGATCCTGTTTATACTATGTTGTTTGCAATTTTTTTTTGCACCTGTAGAACAGGGAAGATCAATACAACCACAGTACCCCTTGTGTATAAACCAGGTAAAAACTCATTATACTACAGGACTTTGGGGATATGAAATTAAAGGAGTGAAAACCACATGGGAAGCAGATATTTCAATTATCCCTGGATTTCTGGAACATCAGTGATTCATTTCATCTAATGTATAACCCACTTAACCCCTTCTGTTAGGAGACGTTGAAGAAAATGTTGAATTAATCTTAGTAAATAACTAGAATAATTAGGGTTATAAGTGTAATTCATTCCATAGAATTTGATAATGGTTCATATTACCTTGTATGGCAAAGGCTAGAGTTAATGGTACTAACTTGTAAAATGTTCTTAGGTTTTTCTAGGTAATTTTTGGATTTTCCATAGATTCCATTATTTATTTTGCTATATTGTTATTATTATATTTTGGGGTATCTCCCTGTTTTTTTGAGAACTATGGTGTTGAGCTCCTTGAAGAGGCATATAATATAAACTCATACCTTACGTTTCTAGCTTCATCCTCACCCCTTATATGATTCTGTATATTTTGACATGTACACTCACTTTTTTAAAGGGGAGGTGCCATGACTTAACTGCCTAAAGGTCCACGTCTTGGTGTGTGCCCTAAAGGTCTATGCTTCCATTAATTCCCAGGCATGAAATGTTTGAGTGGGTGGGTAGCAGCACCTTTAACAATTTCTTTATATATATATATATATATATATATATATATATATATATATATATATATGCATATAAAACATGAAGCTTCTTTATTCGGTTTAATTGTCTTTTTATTTGTATATATTTTATATATTTTTTAAAACTGTATGGGCTAACCCAAATCTGTTGGCCCATTTCTGCTTCAGGACAAGAGATTCCAGTGGCAGGGTAGATTTAATGGCAAAACCTGAGGAAAATGTTGATATTGATCTGTTGGTGCTTAAGTCTTTTCAGGTGTGCGTGCCCCTGGTTGTAATCATCCGTATGTGGTGCTGTTACTGACTCTACAAACTCTTGTTTGCAGCCCATGTCTAGTACAGATGTATGAATCTCATCTCACAGACAAAGCTTTTCCCTTCTTTTATCTTTACATTATATATTTTTTATTCTTACGCTGTTCACCACCTAGTGATGTATGTGATGGAGGGGACGTGGACTGTTAAGGAAGTGTGTGTGTGTGTGTGTGTGTGTGTGTGTGTGTGTGTGTGTGTGTGTGTGTGTGTGTGTGTGTGTGTGTGTGTAATGATTCTACACATCGCCTGCTGTGCATCAATGCTGCCTCCCCATTATAGATGTGAATACAAAATCATAAAATCAAGTTCCTGTCTCAGTAACCCATCAAGACTGAATATTGGAATTTTCACCTGTGGAAGTGCCATAGAGAGGTAGGTTGTAATAGCTGTTGTCACCCTACCCCAGTCTATCCCTATCAGGCTTCTTCTCCTGCTTCTCACTTGCTTGTTTTTTTTTTTAATGACCCAGATTGTTGAGCATTGACTTAGTTGAGCCCTGACTTTACTAAATTACAATAAAAAAGATACCTGCATAGTCCATGGCAGTTGACGCCACTTAGCACATACTTAATGAATCTCCAAAGGGGAAGAGTCTTCACTGTGTTGATGAACATTGGAATGTCAGCTGTAGATAAAAGGAGGTTAAAACCCCCAAAACTAGCTACTCCCATCAGTGATAGCAGCAGAGGTCTGAAGGCAACAACCTTGTTTGCCCAGCAAACTTAAATTAGCCTTCCAGAGGTGCAGTGTGTTCAGGCAGATGAAAGCTACTTTTGTCTCACATTAAATAAAGTTTTACATTTATCAGAGTTTTATACCCATTGCCTCCACTTATTAACTTCTCTCTTTGGATGCAAGGGCCAAGTGGCTAGGCATGTGATCAATAAACATATCTATGCTTATCTGGACACCTATTTATACTGTTGTTTACTTTTCATCTGCTATTATTGCAGGTATTGTTTTTAAACAATTTTAAACAATTGTTTTTAAAAATGTTTTATGGACTAGTATATGTCTTTAAATGCTGATTTTACTCATTTTTCCGCCCGCCAAAAATTTAATAGACCTTTGTTAGTTATGGTCTGTTGAAGCTGAAGCTAAAGCTTAAAGCATTAACCAACATTTATCTGTGCAAAAAATAATAATACTACTTTTTAAAGTATAACCGCTTTGTTCCAGCTTCGAAACACTTGCAAGTTATTATTTATGGACAATAACTGCTCTTGCTAATTTATTTTTTTTTGGGTTTGTTCTTCATTGGTTTTTTCGTCAAATTATTGCAGGTATGTCTAAACAAACACAGAATTTATACACATGCATAGATTATTCATTGTTACAAAAAAGCTTATATTTTGTAAGGCCACATATATATTTAGACCTGCATTCTGGGACAGTAAGATATGAAGGGAATTATGATGTTGCATTGTACTTAATGATGTAAATACAAATACATCACTTTGCTGCTAATTTACCAAATAACCTCTATTAATGTTGAGTTCATACAAAGTTACCATTTCATAACAATGACTTTTGTTGATTGAACATTTTAAGTTTCTAAGAAAAAAAGACATTCTGGAGTGTACTGTATACTTGGGTATGGATTTTGCTCAAGTTTATACGTCCAGCTGCTTGTTGGTAAACTGTAGACATCCAGGTGCAGGTAAGAAAGCAGCCATTCTCTTTGTTGACATGGCAGCAGCTAAAGAAACAAGACAGCATCATGTGACACCACACATGGATGACAGCATTATGGAATACTTAAATACACCATACACTTATACATTATACTGAGAAATAGAGGTAGCTGTTAAAATCATGCAGTCATTTATGGCTAGTTGTTCTCCTACCTTCTGATGTCTTTCACCCTTCTTTAAACCCAGTCACAACTGCAAGAGGCTTCTTCTTTATTCACCCTGTGACAGTGAAGTGACAACCTTTTATTCAGAGTGCAAGTAGTAATTGTTATTGTAGAGATTATCCCTACAGTGAGGTATAATGATATTTAGTGTGTGTGTGTGTGTGTGTGTGTGTGTGTGTGTGTGTGTGTGTGTGTGTGTGTGTGTGTGTGTGTGTGTGTGTGTGTGTGTGTGTGTGTAGCAATAAAACACCAGTCTTCATAATTCGTGATGGCTTTCGAATCTCCTGGAATCTGCTTACCCTCCAACTTCTTAAAATATTACTGTGACTGAAAATTTTTTTTTATTCCAGTAAATTTTTGTTTCCCATCACTTTTATGCTGTTAAAAAAACAGCACTCACCAAGGAGGTCCTGTATCCTGTGGTCTTCTCCAAAAGCTCCCCATCCAGAATTCAGTGTGGCCTTTTGATGGTAACCTTTGCTCTGCCACTCTTATAGTTTATTTAATTTGCTTGTTTATTTGCTTATTAACATTTGATGACCAGGAATGTTCAACTGGGCAATTTCCACTTTTAGGACAATCCACGGGTAGAAAGCTCCCAGAATAATTGTTAGATAGACTTAAATATAAAATGCACTTATTTGTTAGTTAATAAACATACATAATTCAATTTACAATGTAAAAATTGGAATAATTAAGGCGAATAATTACAAACAGACTGAAGAAGTATGTGTTTTTATCCATGTCAGTACAAGTGATCTCATCCACAAGAACTCACTTACTGTTAGTAGGGAACATCCAGCCCTCTTAGATGGCATAGCTTATGCAGGTGTTATGACATATTTTTCACAAATCACATATAAAAAGGAGAGTCAGGTCACTGTGAATGAAAAAAATATCTTGAGTAAATACTACATGAAAAAATGTCTCATTTTTAAAAATGGAAATTTATAGAGCACCTAAGCCTAATTTTGGGTACATGTGTATAGACAGGATGGTATGCACTTGTCAAAATCAGGGAAGATCATTTCTGCTGCAGATAGTTTGCAATATTTGATAAACACAAGACAGGATTTTTGACAGGTTAAAAATGTAACAGTTCACAGACCGCAACATTTGATGGATCTCTGATGGTTTTTAATGCTAGTAACATTAGTACTAAAGTCTTTTCATTGGAAAATGTGCTATGTTCTCAGAAGATTGATGTTGTTATTGTTTGTGAAAGAACAATGGCTGGAAACCCGTTTTGCCAATATTAATTTTTTTTACTGTAACAGACTTTCTAGCAAAAATCAGGTGGAGGTGTTATGATAGAGGTTAAAGATTGTTATGAGGCCTGTGACTATTACATGTTCAGTGATAACACCAATAATGTAAACTGTGTAACTGTGACAATAAAGACAGCAATGGAGCATGTAATAATTGTTGGACTGTATAGATCACCAAAGTGAAGTGCTGATGACCTAGAGGAATTCATACATTTCTTGCATAAAACAGGAGGAAAGAATAATAGTGGTTGGGGGACCTAAATTTACCAGAAATAGACTGGAATAATATTGATTCAACAACATTATTAAGGAAATCATTTACACTGCATGTTAAAGAACAACAATTGCTTCAGATAGTAAAAAAACCTACCAGTGAATGGAACATACTAGATATTGTTTGTACTTTGAAGAAATGACTTTCACTTCATGTCAGATTTTACCACCGTTGATGTACAGTGATCAAGGGGTTATAAAGGTTAAATTGTTGCTGTATAATTCTGCCAAACTGAAATCTAAACCAATGCACAGAAGATTAATAACAGATTATATGGAAGCAAAACAGTCATTATGTAAACCTAATTGCATTGATACGGGGCAGTTCTGAAAGAGAAACCGAATACAAAAAATATATATATATTTGACATCAGGATCTAGGCACACACTAAGATGTATTTCCATAAGAACACAATACTTGATTAAGGTGAGAGACAAAAATGTAAGAAATAGAAAACAGGTCAAACTATGTCTTTGGAAACTGAAGTAACCAAGCCGGACAGACAAATTAAACATAGTGCAAGATATGATCAAGAAAAATTTGACGAAAATTTATATGAAGATATTCAGTATTATAGAAGTAAAGACAAACAAACTGATAAATTGTGTACAGATTCTAAAATGTATTCTCAGACAACAGATAATAAATATATTTACAAAATCTTATGTAGAGTTTTGGCTCCATAAAGGGTATGATAAATTGTCTTAGTAACATCCAGGTAATCTTAGATACTGAAATCAATTTAGATTATTGTAAAAGAGAACAACACAAACTGGACCCAAATAAATCACAGAAAGGAGACAGAATTTGTAATAATGACATGAGAACAATTTGGCATGAACTTATTATACTATTATATTTGTTGTATATTAGGCTGTATAAATATGAGGAGATTCTTCAAGATGGGTGATATGTACTTAAACCTATATATAAGGAAAAGGGATGTAGGGCAAACCTAGTCATACATACCTATAAGGTTACTTTCTTGTTTTGAAAAAAATAATGGATAAGGTTATACTGGATAAATTATTGTCAGAAAAGGAATGGTTGGGACTTGAAACCATATATAAGCATGATTATGTTGAAAATAGGTCTATTACCACCTGTAACATTTTATTTATTTATTTATTTATTGACATTTGATTACTGGGAAAGTCTGACTAGGTATGAGACCATTTGCAGTGGAAACCCATGGAGAAAAGCTCCAAGGTAGTACAAAGCATTTCAAAAATAATAATTTTACAGCCTTTAAAAATAATACAAAACAACTACAGTTTAATTAATTAAACCAAATTAGACATAATATGAAAACATTGGTTAAGAACAGACACAAGTTATATGAAAATGATTTAATAGTTAGAGAAATTTTAGCCAGTTTATGGAGAAATTATAAGCAAGTTAGTATAATGCAAACAGGAATATGAAGTGAGAAGAAAAACAGGTTTATGGTATATGTATAAAAGCCAGGGGGATAAATTGATGGAAATAAGGAAGTGAGTGAAGAAGGGAGAGTAAGGAGATATAGGTATGATTAGGTCTTTGTCCACATTTAGGGATATAGTTTATCCTGGTGCTCAGTAAGAATGGTGCCTGATTTTGGCTAGGAGGTTTTTCCAAATGGTTTTGTTGGACAGAAGGGAGGATACTGACCTGATGGCTAGAGATAAGGAGCTCCAGAACTTAGCAACATGCTATGAGTACAGACCATACCCAGCAGATTTGATAGATTTGTGGACAGACAGGCCTTTTGGTCATTGGATCATAATGACCGGCTAGGAACATAGCTGTATAGAATTATATTTAGTGCTGGACAAGCAGATGGATTCTGGATAATTTTATAGCTGGCAAGAAGCTGTGCATTTGTTAGTTGATGGGATAGTTCTAACCAGTTTAGGCTTTTTAGAAAAAGCCGAAAAGAAGAAGAAGAACTGCTATACAGATGTAGGTTCTGCAAGAAGTATTTGCTGCAATTGTTCAAGTTTTAATTTTTGGGATGCCTGAAGGTTAGTAAGGACGGCAGCACCATAAAGAAGTGTGGGGAGGAGATAAGTAGTGGCAAGCGTAGCTTTAGTTCTGTCAGTGAATAAGTGTTTAGCTTTATAAAACATCCCTATTTTGATGAGTTTTTCTAATGCAGTTTTGTATATTAGGGTCAAATTTAAGATCATCATAGGATCATGGGAGATTGCTAGGTTATTGACCCGGAGGTCATTTCAATGCTTAGCCATTTCAACCCAGTGT
Organism: Protopterus annectens; assembly: GCF_019279795.1. Lineage (NCBI taxonomy): Eukaryota > Metazoa > Chordata > Ceratodontiformes > Protopteridae > Protopterus > Protopterus annectens. Next base: position 273,872,448 of record NC_056748.1, read on the forward strand.
AATACCATATAAGTGCTAGTCAACACCCAAGATTGCATTTAGTGATGACTGCCCATGTCCCGAAGGGTTGTGGGCACTATCCCTGGTAAGAATTTATGGTGCCACATACACTCATCCAGGTTCCTCTTGAACAGTGTCATAGAGGTGCTCTGTTTCACATGAATTGATAGCCTGTTCCAAAGATGTGGCAGTCACTGGGAAATAAATCTGTCCTTCCAGCGTGTCCTATTTAAGTCGAAGGCCATATTTAAGTCTCTGGAACAGGTAGCCCTAGATCCATTTGGTTAACGATACAAAGCAAGTTCATTAGGTTTGGGTCTTGGATTGCTCTGTAGGCCAGGCATAAGTCTCCCTAAGAAGTCTATATGATACAGAGTATAGTGACAGGAACTTTAGTTGGAATGTGTAAGGCACATGCTGGAGCCCCTTGATCTTTTTTGTTAGAAATCTCTGAGGTCTCTCTAATTGCTGCAGATGTTTAGTATGGTACATGCCGAATGGGGCATTATACTCAATCATGGGCCGGATAAGTGCCGAGTATAGGGGGGTTATAACTTCTTTTGCTCTTGAGGTGATGCCTTTACTAATCAAGTGTGCTATGTAGAAAGCTTTCCTTACTATGGTAGACACATGGTGGTCAAAGTTCGACCTGTGATCCCTGGTCCCTTACCACTTCATATCATACCAGTGATATCATCCACTATTATCACTAATAATTTGCTATAAGGAGTGACCTCAATGGCTGTGTTATCAAGAGAGAGGACTTTAAATTTTGTTTTTTCATGGGAGACGGATTTAGAGAAAAAGTAGTATTTTTTTCTTTTTTTATGGTTGAGTATGAGTTGTGAGTTATAAAGCTCTGTCTCAGTTGTTGTTAAAGCTTCCCAAGTAAGTTTTTGAGTTGTGCCACGTATCAGATGTGAAAAATGAGTGTGGAGTCATCTGTGTACTGTATTAGGGAGGTCTACTGTTTGGATGTGTGGAGGGTGGTGATGGGAATTTAAAGGGGAGGGGACTATGGAAAGAGCCTACTGGTATACCGGTGCTGACTGGGAGGTATGGAGAGAAGATGGAGTGCCACTTTACCGACTATCACCTATTGGACAAGTAGCTTTTGAACCACAGAAAATGATGTTCTATAACAATGTATTAACAGCTATGAATGAATATTTGTGATGTGATGTAATTTATATAAATTTAACTTCAGCATCTGACAGGGTCATACACAAACACTGATCTATAAATTAGAACAAGTAGGTATTGATGTACTCTTGATAAGATGGATAGCTGCATGGCTTACAAACAGGACATAGTAAGTATCATACAGAAATTGGTCAGGTGAAATTTGAGGTTATAGTCAAGGTGTCCCACAAGGCTGTGTCCTGGCCCCATACTTGTTTAGATCGTATCTTTCAGATCTATCTTTTACATCTGATGTATTCTGCAGTCTGTATGCAGATGACCTGAACATCGGTAAGCCAGTTACATGTGTTACAGATAGGGCATGTCTGCAAAAGAACATGAATAAAGTGATCATTTGGGCACAGGAAATAATATGTTGATAAATACATTAAAAACTAAGCATATGAGATTTGGAAGACCTAAACTGAAACGTGAATATTTCATACAGCACACAGTGATTGAAACTAGAGATTCATTTAAGGACCTGGGTATGTGGGTAGATCCATCTTTGAGTCTTTCTAATCATACCAATCAATTGATTAATGATTGTTAAAGAATTATAGGTTGTATAAAAAGATATATAAAGTAGGTCATCCATGGATGTAAAAAATACTTAAGTTATTATGAAAGACTAAAATGTCTAAATGTGTACAGTGCCTCATAAAGATATTTAAGAAGATACCTTATTCAGGTAAATAGGGCATTTAGAGACAACTACCTCTGGGAATATTTGTGGTTATTAAAAATTACAGTGGTACCTTAGTACTCATTGTGAATTCATTCCAGAAGAGTGGCAAAAATGAGGAGTACCAAACAAATGTTTCCCATAAACTCGAGGCTCTCCTCAGCATGGAGAAAATTGATGTTTGTGCAGTGACGGAAACCTGGTTCAAGGCTCAAGAGAGCAGACCAGCACTGCCAGGTTACAATTCATATCATACCTTCTGGCCTCAGTTACCAGATCGCAGTACAAAGGATGGAGGTGTATCCATATTCATCAAGGATACCCATATCTCCAGGTTAGTAGTGCAGCATGATGCCCCAGAGATCATCCATGCACAACTATCAGCAGGCAAAACCACATTTCAAGTCGTAGCCAGTTATAGATCACCCACCATGTCCCAATATGCTCACTCTGCATTTCTTGAGACATTGGAAAATATAAAGGTCCTACCTAACACCATAATCTTGGGTGATTTCAACTACCCTGGTATAGACTGAGCGAACTACCAATGTTCCAACTCCTATGCTCAGTGATTCATAGAATTTATAAATTCAAATGCCCTTGAACAACTAGTATGTTCCCCCACTAGAGGGGACAACATATTGGATTTAATCATCACAAATATGGGTGCCCATTGTATCACACCCGTTATCCTCCCCTCTTTGGTCAGATCCGACCACAAACTGATAACCCTGGACATCCTCACTCCTCCACCTCCCCCAATCAAAGAAACCATAGTCAAAAACCTTTCCAAAGCAAACTTCAAACTACTTGCATTAGAAGTGGAAAGCTTCACTATTCCCTTGCAGAAGGATAATGATATCCAGGATGCGGAATCCTACACCAAGGCACTCTATATGCATCTTCAGGATTGCATGGACTGTGCTATCCCAAATAAAACCAAGACTCCTTCCTCAAGCAAGAAAAAACCAGGCTGGTGGACCCCGGCCATAAGCAAACTTTACAATACAAGGAGGAGACTTATACAAAAAAGGCCAAATCTCAAGTAGAAAAATCATCCCTGATCAGCATTAGTAAGAAATTGAGGGCCCTCATCAAGTCAACTAAAGCTAATTTTGAAAAGAAAGTTGCCAAGGATGCCAAGGATAACCATAAGGCCTTCTATGGCTACATCAAAAACCTAAATGGCAATGCTCAGGTCTGTTCTGAGCTAGTACAAAATGGAACAAAATACACTGACCCTTCTGACATTGCCAACATCTTGGCTGACAGGTTCAGTGCAAATTCCCCCCCCTCCTCACCACCTACAGGGCCTATTACCATTCTAGGGGATTGTGTAAGTCCAATTATTACTGATACATTGATTAACAAGGCTCTATCTAAAGCTAAAACACTGCCTCCATGGGACCAGATGGTGTCCCAGGCTGTGTCATACACGAGCTCCAAAAGGAATTAACCCCGCATCTTAATACCCTGTTCAGTCTCAGCCTCTCCACAGGATATGTGCCCATAGAATGGCACACGGCAGTGGTGGTCCCACTACACAAGGGTGGGGCCACAACTGACGCTGGAAACTACTGACCAATAAGCCTGACCAGTCTGACCTGTAAGGCTATGGAGCGAATCATTATGGAACTCATAAATGGAGAGATTAGGAACCTCCAGTCACTGGACCCCACACAGTTCAACTTCGTCAAGGGCAGATCATGCCTCCTGAACCTGGTGGATTTTTTTGAGACAGTTACTCAGGCTATAGATAAGGGAAAGGAGGTACACACGGCTTACCTTGACCTTGCTAAAGCATTTGACACCATTCCCCATTCAGGTATTATTGATAAGTTCACCAGCCTGGGCATAAACCCTTATGTCACAAGATGGATCGCAAACTGGCTCTCAGACAGATCCCATAAAGTAAGAGCAGCAGGATCTATGTCCAAATCCAGACCAGTAACGAGTGGTGTGCCTCAGGGCTCTGTCCTAGGGCCCCTCCTGTTTGGCATATACTTCTCAGAAGTACAGGCAATCACGGAAGGGCTGTGGCTGACTAAGTTTGTGGATGACTGCAAACTGGGTGCTATAATAGAGTCTCCGGCCAACATGGAGATCCTCCAGAAGGGCCTAAATGAGACTGATGTATGTTGTCAAAGCCATGGTCTCAAGCTAAATGCAAAAAAATGTGTAGTAATCCCCTTTGGAAAAAACAGAGTACCTGCAAACTACAACATAGGAGGTAATCCCCTGAAATCTGAAGAAGAAATAAGGGATCTAGGGACCCAAGTAGCTAGTCAGCTTTCCTTTGATAACCATGTTGCCAAAGTGGTTAGAAAATCCTTCTATTTGACCCATCTGATCATGAAAGGGTTCGTATCAAGATCTAAGGATGTAATGGTGCCCCTCTACTCTTCCCTCATCAGACCCATTATTGAGTACAATGCGCCAATTGGAATGTACCTGGCTAGACATCTCCAGCAGCTGGAGAGACTACAAAGGTACCTAACCAAGAGGATTACTGGCCTCAAACAGTTGCCCTATGCAGCACGATTGAAAAAGCTAAGACTGTTCTCTGTTGCACACTGCTTTCTCAGAGGTGATCTCTGTCTAACGTACAGAGCCATGTCCAACCCAGAATTGTTGAAAATGCTCCATCTTAGCAAAACCAAATCTACTCGAATAACACGCTCTAGGGATATAAACCTCAACACAACAATGAATAGAACATGCTGGAGAGATAGATTCCCTTCGCAGAGACTTCCCTTACTATGGAACAGGGTCCCGATCTACATAAGACAGAGCCCCTCACTATCACTCTTCAAGAGGAACCTTGATGAGTGGATGGGTAACACAAAGTTCACACCGGGGGTCACACCAACAGCACTACTAGATAGGGGTCAAGGGTACTAGCTGCTAGTACAAGGGTCTAGGGAACTACTAAAGGGGCAGTGAATACCGCACAATGTGGCTGGGCTAATATATGCCTTCGGGCAGTTAGCCCAGTACCAACCTATGAACCTATGAACCTATAAGGAATAATGTAAATTGAATTAATCCATTCCAGCCGCCCAAAAAAATCAGCATTATAGAAGGTATTATGTGCATTAATGGGGTTTTATTTTACTAATAAGCAGTATAACTTCACTTTTAAACAATATAATTTCACTAATACAGTACAATTTCACTAATAAACAGTATAACTTCACTTTTAAACAGGTCAATCCACAACAGGTACAAATATGACTTTGTCATTGTCCATGCTGGTGTGAATGACGTGAGACATACCTTCCTGGACTACATGAAAAGAGACATAGAGGAGCTCTCGGATCTTGGAGCCCAGGCAGGTATAATCCTGGATCTGAGTAGCATCCTACCATCACCCAGAATTATACCACAATACAAGCAGAAAATGATTGACTTCAATAATTGGCTAAGTTTCTGTTGTCATTCTAAGGGGATCCAGTATCTGTATGCCTGGGATGACATGATCGACAGACCTCGATGCTTCACCAGAGATGGCCTGTACCTATCACCCCAGGGATTCCAGATACTGGCCAAGGCTCTTGCCACCCCATATAGTGTCTTTTTTAGGCAATGTCCTGAAGACAAAATTACCACCATAATAGCTACAAGCAAATGAAATCTGAGGGTTATGCTACTCAACACTAGAAGTCTAAATCTCAAAATGCACTCGCTCAAGGCACTCCTTAAAATGGAGAACATCGACATCTGTGCAGTGACTGAGACTTGGTTCAAGGCTCAGGAGAGCACCCCAGCACTACCAGGCTATAATTCATACAACACCTTTGGACCCTTAAACCTAGACCAAAGCACTAAAGTCAGTGGTGTTTCCATATTCATAAAGGATATGCAGACCTCCAGACATAACACATCAGAGATGCTTCAGGTACAACTAACACTGGGTATAACTGCAATCCAGGTTGTAGCCAGCTACAGATCCCCTACAATGTCCCAATACTCCCACTCCACATTCCTAAGCACACTGGAAAATATTAGTGTACAACCCAATACCCTTATACTGGGAGACTTTAACTACCCCTCCATTAACTGGGAAAATTACTCATGTACCAACACACTTGCTCAACGTTTTCTGGAATTCATTAATTCCAGTGCCCTGGACCAGCTCATTCTTACTTCCAACAGGGGTAGAAACATCCATGACCTGGCCATTACTAACATGGGTGATTGTTGCTCTACACCAGTAATCAACTCCTCCTCGGTCAGATCTGACCACAAGCTAATCACCATGGATATCCACATCCCACCCTCACCCCCCCAAAGGAAACAACTGTAAAAGAAAAACTTCTCCAAAGCCAATTTTGGACTTCTAAAAACAGAGGTGGCTAACTTCATGACACCTATGCAAATGGCAAATAGGTGCATGACTGAATCATTAACCAATGCACTGTATGAGCACATACACAAGTGCATGGAATGGGCCATACCAAACAGAACCAAGATGCTTTCCTCCAAAAAAAGGAAGCCAATCTGGTGGTCCCCCGCCATAAACAAACTCTGCAACAGAAGGAAAAAACTGTTGTAGAAAAGGGTGAAGTCCCAAGACTGGAAAAACTCCCTTGTCAGCCTCAGCAAAAAACTGAGATCCATCAACAAATCCTCTAAAGCTAGCTATGAAAACAAAATTGCTGCAGATTCTAAAGACAACCACAAGGCATTTTGTAGTTATGTCAAGACTCTACATGGCAACACTCAGATCTGCTCTGAGGTACAGCACAATAGGAATACATATACTGAACCAACTGATATTGCCAACATTTTGGCCAACAGGTTCAGTGCAAATTTTACCCCTCTTTCACACCCTAAAGGGCCTATCACAATACATGAGGAATTCCAAGTCCCTATTATCATGGCTACACAGGTAAAAACCACACTACCCAAAGCCAAGAATACAGCTTCCGTGGGACCTGATAATATCCCTGGCTGTGTTCTACATGAATTACAAAGTGAACTAGCACCACACCTGAGTATCCTGTTCAATCACAGCCTCATTTCAGGCATTGTTCCTACCGAATGGCGCACTGCTATGGTCATCCCACTCCATAAAGGGGGAGTGACTACAGACCCTGGGAACTACCAGCTTATTAACCTGATGAGTCTGATATGTAAGGCTATGGAGCGCATCATCATGGACCTTATAAATAAGGACATAGGTAATCTCCAAAATCTGGATCCCACACAGTTTAGGTTTGTGAAAGTTAGATCATGCCTGCTCAACCTGATAGATTTTTTCGAGTCGGTCACCAGAGCTGTGGATGAGGGCAAGATAGTTCACACAGCCTACATTGATCTTACCAAGGCCTTCAACACCATTCCTAACTCAGGAATCATAGATAGACTCACTAAACTAGGCATAAACCCCTATGTCATAAGATGGGTTGCCAACTGGCTCACTGATAGAACCCACACTGTGAAAGTAGTGGACTCCAAATCTGACTACCGACCAGTTACAAGTGGTGTCCCACAGGGATTGGTCCTAGGTCCTCTCTTGTTTGGAATCTACTTCTCTGAAGTTCAAGCCAACACAAAGGGACTCTGGCTGACCAAGTTCACAGATGATTGCAAACTGGGAGCCATTATTGGTTCTCCAGCTAATGTAGACATTCTACAAAAAGGCCTCACTGACACCAATGACTGGTGCCAGAACCATGGTGTTAAGCTCAATGCCAAAAAGTGCATTGTCATTCCCTTTGGGAAAAATTTGGTGCCCATGAACTACCACATAGGCAGTAGTCCATTAAACACCAAAGATGTGATAAGAGACCTGGGGACATATGTTGACAGCAACCTCTCCTTTGATAACCACATTACCACTGTAGTCAGAAAGTCCTTCTATGTGTCACATCTCATTACAAAAGGTTTCTCATCCAGGAAGAAAGAGGTCATAATCCCTCTCTACTCGTCCCTCATTAGACTTATTATAGAATACAATGCCTCATTTGGTATGTACCTCACTAGCAGTGGTGGCTGGTGACTTCAAATCAAAGGGGGGTTGCAGGAGACAGCTGAATGGGTGGGGTCAATGGGAAGGGGTGTGACCAACTAGAAAGGGGAGGAGCTATGCTCAAAACCACAAAAACTGTAACTTTAATTAAATACACTGCCCTGGGTGCCAAACCATCATTATGAGAGTCCAATCAAGACAAAATGAAGTGTAGAAGAAAAAAAATATTTCAATGCATTGGCTGCATGACAGCTTACTTAATATCTAAATGGAAACAAAAAGGTTGTGAGGCATGAAAAATAAATTACTTTTTAAATACATTACTGGAATGCAAGTCAAAATCAAGTAGAACAAAAACAAGCAGCACTCAGCTCAAACCACTTCTCCTTGCTCTGCAGTTCTAATTGTAATTTATATTCATCTTTATTAAAGTACCAAGTAACATGCTGAAAGTAGCAACCTCTGTGATACCCGCACTTGTAAAAATGTTTCTTATCCAAAAATGACCTGCTGCCTGACAACAATTATCTATTTGTTTCAGGGGAAAACATGATCAAAGTAAAAAATGAAAAGCAAACAAGAAACAATCTCAAGATACATTGCTTAAAGGATTACTGCACAGGTTATGGACCACACATGATTGATTGGCATTCTGTTTAGTTTACAGGTAAAGCCTGCAAAGATGACTGTGATTCTCCAACAAATGTAATGAGCTTCTTAAAATAATGTAATCCTGTCCTTTATTACAAATACTGTCATATGCATTTCAATACCCAAGGCTTATACGTTATCTAGTTATGTAAATATTCTCTGCATGGCAACAATAGAAAGGCTTTCACTGTTGGCAATTATTTAACAGTATGCTTATTAAAGCTTACTTGCATCTTAAAATCTCAGACAGGCTTACCTGATGGTCATTAAAGCATTGCTACTTAAACACAGGCACTTTCTGAATAATAATAAGCATAAATCAACAGTATAAAAATATGACAGAAACCAGAACATTCTGCAAATTCAAGGACATATGAAAAGCCACCGTAGTACTTGTGTCTACCTTGGATGGGGGGATACTCTGCACATTTACACTGCATAACTGCTCCTTGCCTTGCTTAAACACATCCAGAGTCACTACATGGGGGAGTGGGGTGCTTGGCCCGGACACATTTGTCATACCTCTCAACCTCAGAGCAAGAAATCTGGACAAAGCCATGCATAGAAGTGGGACAAAGGCCCAAAAATAAGAAATTTTTTAAATATTGCTCTTATAAACTTAGAAAGATAATAGAATAGTAGGTTAGTATGAATTTTCTGAAGGGTATGAAATCTGAAACTCAAATGTCTGTCATTATTTTCTAACTTCAGTCTTTAATGATTTGCCACTAATTAGCCAAAAAAACACAATTTTATGAAAAATGGACCAAAAATGTGATTCAAAAGTATAAAATAGCCACACAATACAGCTGGGAACCTGTCAAAGAAAGGACACTTTTTAATATTAGTACTGCTAAATTGAGCAGCTGACAAAGTAAAAGAATCTACATGCATTTCTGAAATAAAAGTAATCTATAATTATTACAGTTATTTATTAATTGTAAACCCCCCACATTTTCTTTCAAAATTGCCATTTTGTGGAGGGTTTATTAGGGGAAGAGCAACATTTTGAGCCAGAATCAGGGACAGTTGAGAGGTTTGGATATGCCTAATTCTATAAAGCAATTTATTTGCACGTACCTCTCAACCTGTTAATACAGGGAATCTGGGCAAGGCCAAATATACTGGGGGAACATATAAACAGTACTAAAAATTGCTCTTGTATAAACTGAGACAGTTGATAGAATAACAGGTCTTGCTTTAGCATGCATTTTTCTGAAGGTTATGAAGTCTGAAACTCAGCGCCTGTCATTATTTATTGACTTAATCCCTAAATGATTTGCCAGAAAAACAAATTTTATGAGGAACAAACCAAAAATAAAAAGCAAAAATCTATTCACTCTGTGAAAATCTGGACAGTTGAGAGGTATAGTTCAGCCAGGGTTATCTTTGAGTTTGCCACCCTTCCCCCTCACAAAATCATGGTTGAATGGAGCCCCCCCTGCAGCCATTCATATGAACCATTACTTGGCTATTTTACCCCATTTACCATAAACACTAATGTGCATACTGCTTTACTACTATGATTTGGACTTCATTTGGAAGTTTTATTCTGCATTTTACAGCACACACACCAAGACATCTGCTAAACAAAGCAATGCAGTCTCACTATGAAAACAGATATATCATTAAAAGTTCTCTGCCCTTGAAACTCACATTCATTGAAACAGCATTGAAACCTACATCCAAAGAAAATACATTTGGCTAGTGGCAGATAAAGATTAACTTGTGGCTATTTTCAAATGATAGGCCCCTTGCACACAAAACATACATATGTTCTGTGATGCACCTTCCTGATTTCATTAAATTATATTCTTTGTATAATACAGTACAGTTGTTAGAGGGTGTTTTAAATTGATTGTTTTGAACTACTAAACAATGAAACAAAATGCATGCACCAATAATGACAAAACTGCCCAATTGAGAACATTTCTATCATAAAAGTCTACTCAAACTTCTACAATCCAACAGTATCAGTATATATGCACAATCTCTACAGAAGTAAAAGTCATCTAAATAATTCCACATTAAAAAGATCTGTAACTAATGAAGAAATTGCTGCCAGCAAATAACTTTATATTTCATTGATTCATCTACAAATAAAGTGCCTGTTGCCCTTGAAGAACAAATTGCCTATATTACATTAAAAAAGATAAGCTAGTAATATTGCAATAGGGAATGGATGGCAAATAACGGACGGGTTCATAGTTACTAGGTATCTTCGTAAAGAGGACATTCTCAAGACAGCAGTATCCACCCCGTTTGCAACACAGTACAATATCAGCAATGCAGCTACATACTGTGGGAGTAGAACCTACAGCCTTCTGCATCAAAAGCAAGTGTACTACCTGTTGTGCTATTAACAATGCAAGCAGTCTCAGCATAAGCAGCACTAAACTTCTCTTCCCCTGCAGCTCTCGGCTCCTTGTAAAAGCTACTCGACAAAAGCCCAAAAGCCAGGGACACATTTTAAACATTGCTTGTGTAATCTTAGAAAGTTGCTAGAATAAAATGATGTGTTACCACCATGCATTTCACTGCCAAGTCTTGAACCCTGGACCCTGTGTAAAACAGTCAGAGCAACATACCACTATGCCAAATCAGCTGTTTTTTGTGAAAGAGAGGAAGACTGAAACTTAAATGTCTACCATTTAGTGAATTCAGTTATCACCATAGCTGTCAACCTCTTAGCACAAAACACCTGGACAAAGCCAGTAATGGGGGACTACAGCCCTCAAACATATTCAGTGAATTCAGTTCTCATCATAGCTCTCAACCATAGCACAAAAAACCTGGATGAAGCCAATAATGGGGAAATACAGTCCTAAAAATAGGGACAAATTTCAAATATTCATCTTATAAACTTAGAAAATTGCTAGAATAAAATGTTTGTGTTACTATGTACTTTCTGAAGAATATGAAGTCTGAAATTCAAATGTCTGTCAGTTTTATTTATTTAATATTTGCTAACCAGAAAAGTCTAACTTGGAACAAAAGCCAATTTTCAGCAGAGGCCCAGGGAGAAATAGTACAGACACATGTCTTTGTAACATGGGAGGACACCAGAGCAAACCCACACAAACACAGTGAGGACATGCAGACTCCACACAGAAGGCACCCCAGCCAAGAATCAAACCAGAGAACTTCTAGCTGTGAACCAACAATGCTACCACTCCACTATTTAAGGGATCAAACACTCAGAAACCACAGATTTTACAAGGCACAGAGCAGAAAAAAATGTGAGGCAAAAATCTCCAAAAGTTTCACAAATGGTGGTGGGTAGGGAATTCAGGCTTTTGTTACCTGTAGCAAAGGTATAGAGTTCAAGCACCACCAGCAGGTATCCTGAGTTCTCTCTAGCCACCAGCACTCAATGAGTGGGGCATTACACACACACACACTCCAATCCTGTGTAAGCAAATAATCCATACACACACTCTAATCCTGTATAAGCAAATAATCCACACACACACTCCAATCCTGTGTAAGCAAGTAATCCACACACACACTCCAATCCTGTGTAAGCAAGTAATCCACACACACACACTCCAATCCTGTGTAAGCAAGTAATCCACACACACACTCCAATTCTGTGTAAGCAAGTAATCCACACACACACACACTCCAATCCTGTGTAAGCAAGTAATCCACACACACTCTAATCCTGTGTAAGCAAGTAATCCACACACACACACACTCCAATCCTGTGTAAGCAAGTAATCCAAACACACACTCCAATCCTGTGTAAGCAAGTAATCCACACACACACACACACACACACACACACACACACACACACACACACACACACACACACACACACACACACACACACACACACACACACACACACTTTCCAATCCTGTGTAAGCAAGTAATACACACACACACACACACACACACACACACACACACACACACACACACACACACACACTTTCCAGTCCTGCGTAAGCAATACACACACACACACACACACACACACACACACACACACACACACACACACACACACACACACACACACACACACCTTTCCAATCCTGTGTTCATGAACAGTAAGCAAGTAATCCATAGCAAGACGAACCTGCAAAATCCAATACACACAGCTTTCCAATCTCCTGCAGCAGCTTTCCATTCCTGTGTTTGTGAATGAACAGTAAGCAAGTAATCCACTGTACTTGCCAAATCTTCCTGCAGCAGCTTTCCCATCCTGTGTTCACGAATGAACAGTAAGCTAAGTAATCCACAGCAAGACGAGCCTGCAACAAGCTTGCTTTCAATACAATCCACAGTTAGCTAAAGCTAAGTAATCCACAGCAAGACTCAAAAGCTTGCATTCGCACCGGAATGCATACTTCTGGTTTTGCGGCTCTTTCCTGGAGCGGTCCAAGACTGCTGACACTGCAGTCAGATCCCCTTCCATTCTACATGGTTAGCACTGCATAGACTTCTGGGGAATCAGCAGTCTGCTTCCTTCTTCCTGAATCCGGACTGGTAAGGCAGCAGTCCGGATTCACTTTGTATGGAGGATTTGGAGGACTGCAGGACTGTACCATTGTGGTTCACAGCTGGGGGGGGGGCTGCAGTCTTGCAGTCCAATATCACAAGCCACCACTGCTCACTAGACACCTACAACAACAGGAAAGGCAACATAAATACCTCACTAAGAAGATCTTAGGCCTTAGACACATGCTATATATGGACAGACTCAAAAAAACTCCAGCTATACTCTGTCTTTTATCGCCTACTTAGAGGCAATCTCTGCTTGACCTACAAAGCCATGTCTGACCCAGAGCTGCTAGATATGCTACACCTAAATAAATCCCAATCCCTCCATGCCACACGCTCCAGGGACCTAAACCTCATTACCACAATAAACAGAATATGCTGGAGGGAAAGGTTCGTAACCCAGAGACTTCCCATACTCTGGAACAAACTTCCCATTCACATCAAGCAGAGCACTTCACTGGCCCTCTTTAAGAAAAATCTTGACGAGTGGATGGGCAATAGGAAGTTCAACCTGGGGATCACTTCAGTGGCCTTGCTTGACAGGGGCACTGGGAACTAACTTTGGGTGGCATGATGCCAGGGAATCTTCTTGGCTAGGATTATATAGGTTCCAGGGCCATTAGCCTAGTACACTCCTATGAACCTATGAACCTACAGTATAAGTTCACTAATAAACAGTAGGTACAGTATAAGTTCACTAAGAAATAGTACAACTTTAAATTTTAATTTTGTATAACTCTGATGGTAGTCCCCTTCCATAAAAACTTCGGCCAACTGCCCTTCAGGGTTCCTTCTCTTTCTGTTTTCTGTCTCTTATTACTACAGAACCTTGCTTGAGACTCACCAGGTTTAATTTTTCACTATTTATTTTATTTTATTTATTTATTTAACATTTGTTTACGGGGAAAGTCTGACTTGGAATGAATGATGCCAATTTTCAGGGGAGGCCCAGGGAGAAATGCTCCAGACACATGTCTTTGTAACATGGGAGAAAACTGGAGCACCCAGAGGAAACCCACATGAACACAGGGAGGACATGCAGACTCCACACAGAAGACACTCCAGCCGAGAATCGACCCAGAGAACCTCTTGCTGTGAGGCGACAATGCTATCGCTGCACCACTGCACCATCCAAACTAGAAACTTATCCAATTATGCTTGTTTTTGCCTGCATTTCAAGATCCATCTAAAGTGGGACATTGTTTGGTCATTGAACAAATTAACATTTCGGCTCGTTAGAGCTTTGTCAGGGAGATATTTTTTCCACAAAATGTTGCACTTCCACCCATTTTGTGCACATATCCTTGATTAATGAATGGGGACATTCTCCCTTACCTCCTCCTCACCTGAAGACAGTTCCTCATCCATTATCTGTTGTTGCTCCCTCTGAAGCTCCTCAATCGCCTCTGTGCTGAGCTCTTCTTTATGTCCTCAACTAATTCCTTCACATCATCAGCATTGACCTCTAGGCCCATGGACTGCCCTAGAGTCACAATTTCCTCCACAATACCTGTGGGCCTAGGCTCAGTCTTAAAGCCTTCAATGTCACTTTGAGTTAACAGCTTCTGGCTACAATTTCTTCCAGGCAGAGTTCATGGTTCTGTGAGAGACTTTGTCCCAAGGCCTTATCAATAAGATTTAGGTAGTGGAAGATATCAAAAAGTTTTTTCCAGAATTCTCTGAAAGTCAACTCTGTAGCTGTGGTCACTTCAAAGCACCTCTGGAAAAATGCCTTTGTGTATAGTTTTTTAAAATTAGAGGTGACTTGCTGGTCCATGGACTGGATCAGAGGAGTTGTGGTGGGAGCAAGAACCTCACAGTGATGAAGTTAAACTCCCCCAACAAGTTGTCCTCCAAGCCTTGAGGGTGAGCAGGAGTATTGTCCAAAACAAGCAGAACCTTCAGAGGCAAATCTTTCTCCAGTAAGTATTTTTTCATAGATGGGCCAAACACTTTGTTCATCCACTCCGTGAAGAAATACCTGGTGACCCAAGCTTTACTATTAGCTCTCCACATCACATGTAACTTGCTTTTTATCACATTATTTTTCTTCAAAACTCATAGGTTTTCACTGTGGTAGACTAGCAAAGGCTTAGGTTTTAAATCCCCACTTGCATTCTCACACAACAACAGAGTTAGCGTGTCCTTCATTGGCTTCAGTGCCCTTGTAATGCCTTCTCCTCTCAAGTGATGTAGGTCCTGTTGGGCATTTTTTTCCAGAACAAGCCTGTCTCATCACAATTGAACACTTGTTGAAAAATAAAACTCTCAGCCTGTACATACTTCTTAAACTCCTGAACAAATTCATTGTTAGCTTCTTTGTTGGCACTGGCTGCCTTTCCATGTTGCACCACCCTATGTATGCCACTTGTCATTTTAAAGTTTTCAAACCACCCATGACTGGATTTAAACACTTCACTACTCTCAGCACTCATTCCAGATTTGTTTTTGAACAGATCAGCATGCAACACGTTTGCTTTTTCACAAATCGTGGCCTGTGAAATACAATTACCAGCTAACTATTTTTCATTTACCCAAATCAACAACAAATTTTCTACTTCCTCTAGTGTCTGTGATCTTTGGTCACAGATTTCACTCCTTTAGCAACATCAGCTGCTTTGATGGCCTCTATTTTTCACAATGGTGGAGATGGTTATTCTTTGCATTCAGTACTGTATAGTGAGATCAGACATGCAGATACCACTCTCATATTTCTCTGTTGTCTCTTTTTTTCTGCTCTATTGTAGTTCTAACTAATTTTCTTTTCTGTTGGCTGTTATCACCAGCTTTCTTAGGATCCATGATTGTACAGTACTTTACTTATTTGCACAAAGAATAGCAAGCAAACACAAGAAAGTTTACAGCAGACCTGTTCTAGAAAGCATGATGATTACTAACATTTTTTCTAGTCAAAATGCAATGAATACCAAATTTGATGCGTTTCAAGACTGACAAGTATTACGGTACCACTGTAGTAGACAATCATCAGACAGCCTATGCAGAAGATTCTATAGAAATGAGAAGTGTACTAATTGGTTCTCTGAGAGAGTAGTTGATACATGGAATAGACTAGCAAATTACATTAAAGCAAGCATTAGCTTAGATATTTTTAAGAACAGCCTGGGCACTTACTAAGGGAACAACTGTTTTGGCCTGTTGGCAGGCTAGAAGGGCATTATTGCTTGTGTCTGAAATATCTGTATGCACGTATGTAAAGATAAACATGACACAGGAGAATGATTCAGGTTAAAACTTTAATCACAAAAGGTACAACTAAAATGATATAGCTAAAGAAGAAATGTTTGCTAATACTGTGTAAATGTGGTCTGTAGACTTGGAGAGGTTGTGTGGTGGTGCAAATTGGAATGTATTGTGGGAAGTGCTATAACAGAATGAGTCAACAGGGGTACTGCTGTGTGCCATTTGGTCACTGTATTTGAGAAGAGAGAATCGTGTCTGTATTCCTGGTATTAAGCCAAGTGTGTCCAAGGAAAGTGAGGACTGTGCCAGAGGTGCATCTCCATCATTTACATTTTCATTGGCAGTATACCATGCATGTAAAGGTCTGAAGAGCATCCTGTTTAAAGATATGAGGGTTGCATCTTTTTTGTTTGCAGATAATATTGTCCTATTAGCCACACATGACCGTGATCTTCAGTGTGTTCTGGAGAAATTAATTTCTAAGTATGAAGTGTTGGTATGAAAACTGGCATCTCCAAATCACACGTTATGGTTCTCTTTGAGACAAGGGTTGATTACTCTCGCCATTTGGGGGGGGGCAACCACAGGTTGAGGAGTTTAAGTACCTTTAGTTGTTATTCTCAAGTGATATTAGAGGATATTGGGAGAATAACTGTTCGAATGATACAATAGTACTGCAAGCATTCTACTAACCTTTGTTGAGGAAGTGAGAGATGAGCCCTAGGATGAAGCTGTCAAATTACTAGTCAGTCTAAGTGTCCATACTGGCCTATGATCATGTGCTTTGGACAATAACTAGAAGGACGAGCTCACACATACAGGCAGCAGAAATGAGGATCCTTCACAGAGTATCTAGTTTACTTGCTTGACAAACCAAGAAGATCTGAGAGCATAACCATTCCACATGTGTTTATGTGTGTGTTTATATATACAGATAGATAGGTAGCTAGATATATCTAGATATCTATCTGTCTATTTAACTACACACACACACACACACACACACACACACACACACACACACACACACACACACACACACACACACACACACACACACACACACACACTCACACATCTATCTGTACACATTTATAAACACACACACACACACACACACACACACACACACACACACACACACACACACACACACACACACATATGTATACAGACACACACACACACACACACACACACACACACACACACACACACACACACACACACACACACACACACACACACACACAGATATAGAGAACATCTAGAGACTACACATGACAGTAAACAAATTCTGCTAATTTATTTCTCAGTCTTAATAAAGATACATAGCAGTGTCTTTCAGAGAGGCTCAATGGCTTCTTCTTGACCTTACACCAACTAAGTGACTTTGCATCCTCATCTATTAATTTTCCTGGAACACTGCCAAGCATTCATACAAAATATCAAGATGATCTTGCTCCATATTGAAATAGAAGAGAGAATTATGAAAATTGTTCTTCTCCTTAAAACTTCTGCACTTCCCATGAGAAGGCCAAGCCCCCCCTCTAACTTATATATCCCAATTCCAAGATCACCATACTTCTGAGAAAAAGGAATATTCTGAGAAATGGCATCTCAGACTTAATATATGTACGTCTGTTCTTTTGGCCATTAGTCTCCACGTTTCAGGACTCACTCTGTCAAATGTTTGCTGATTATCTCCTACTCTCTAAACCTTCATCCACAAAACAATAATGCCACTTTTCTAAACAGCCCACTACCATAGCTCAAAAGCCCTAAAAGCGTTTGAAAATCTTGCAGTGAGTATTATCTTATTACTACACTAAGTTATTTATACAGTTGTACCGCATTCAGTAATTCAGTTCAGAATTTGTTCTTCCAAAAGTCCAAAAGTCCAAAAGCAAGCATGTCAGACACCAACACAGCTAAATATCTAAATTGCTATAAGGTGTTTTCTAAATCTTTCTCAGTTATCTAAAGCAATTGAAGCTATGTTTTTTTTTCTTTTTCTTTTTTTCTTTACTGGATTGTTGTTTTGTGTTCTCTTTCCATTTCATCTGCTGAACTGCATTATATTTACTGCACACTTTCTGTATTTTATTGCAGTGTGTCTTATGTACTCTCCTAATTGCACCAAATATTTTGACATATTTTCATTGTGCTTTGTAGACTATACTGTCTCATGAGCTACTGCAATGTATTTTGTGGTACTGTAAAAGTTGTAAACAATTTTTTTATCTTAGATGCCTTGAGACTAAATCATGGTTGAAAACGTTATGAGAGCAGCCCTCTGAGGTGCAAGAAAATAAATAAGTAAATAAGAATGTATCCCTTCCCTTCCCATTTTTCAGTCATTTGACTTCAGCAAGCAACAGCTGAGTTAAACACTGAAGCATTTTTACAGAATCTCAAGATTTCCACTTAATCCCTTCCTGCATGTTTAACATGGCTTTGTAGTGTAATGGCATTGCATACCTGTCAGTGCTACTGTCAGTACTTGTAATGTAATGCCATATTGATTGCTGTCCATTTGTCTTCCCTGTATCTCCTTAAAAATGGATTTTGGCTAAGCAAGACTCATGCAACCATAAGTGGGGAAGGAGCTATAGAGGGGCTCTATTCCTCTCCCCAGTTATGAATGCATTAGTCTTACTGAGCTAAGAGGTGGTATCCTGGTAAGCAAAGAATAAATACATTTGCCTGAATAGACTCATACTCTGGATTCAATTCCCACTGCATAGGTTGAACATTTTCATAGCTTTGCAAGTCAGTTTACAAATTCAGCTCCTCTCCATACCTGTGCTTTGACAAACATGCTACTGCTTATCTGAATGTGGATTGGCCATGAAATATCTTTGTACTATGTGCTGCTCAACTTTTCTTGCATGCTACTATCATGGTTTTATTGATCATATAGCTGATCTTGGAAATGAAGACAGACCAGACAATAAATTTATACTTAGATCACATTTCTTAGAAATGTTTCTTAAGAAACCAATAAGAAATTTATATAAAGATACTGAGCTAATAGGAAACCATTTTACAGATACATAAGATGTGGAAGGAATAAAGACATACAATTTGATAAACTGTGTAAATTCTAAAATCTATTCCCAGATACCACAGATTATAGATACATTTACAAAATCGTATGCAAAATAGTTTGGCTCCACAAAGGGGATGATAAATTGTCCTAGTGGCACACAGGTAACCTCAGATACTGAAATCAAATTAGATTATATTGAAAAAGAACTATGTAAACTGGATCCAAATAAAGCACTGGGAGAAGATGGCATTAGTAATAATGACCTGAAAACATTTCAGTAAGAACTTACAGTACCATTTTATCGGGTCTATATTAGAACAGCGAAGAGGCGTTTAATCGAACACCTCTTCGTCGACACATAAACAACGAATGCACTAAAGTGCGAATGCTGAAAACAGCGCTTTCCCTGGGAAATAAATCATTTGATCTTCCTCATATGTTTGCCCCTTTCCCCACTGTAGTATGATCTCGGAGTTGGTATATTTCATTGGGGAGGTGTGGGGGGCACAGCCCTCCCCATGTTGGGGGGTGTGGGGGGGTGAAGCCCCCCACATTGTAATGTTTGAAAGTGTGTGTGTTTGTGTGTTAGTGCTACCGATTTCTTTACCAGGGAAAGAAATCGGTGTTCTAAACGTTCACTTTTTAGTGCGTTCGCTGTTGATGTGCTGCGTCGACGAAGAGGCGTTTGATTAAACGCCTATTTGCTGTTCTAATATACCCCCTTTTTATCTGCTGTTACTAGATCATGTAAATATGGGGAGATTCCTCAAAATTGTAGACATGCACTTATTAAACCTGTCTTTAAGGGAAAGGGGAGTAGGACAAACAGAGAATCATATAGACCCTTAAGACTAATTTCATGTTGTGGAAATATCATGGAGAAGGTAGTATTGGGTAAGTTATTGTTGGGACTTGAAACCATACATCACCATGCATATGTTGCAAATAGATCTATTACCACCTGTAGCATGATATTCTGTTAACAATGCAACAGCAGCTGTGAATGAAACATTGCACTGTGATATAATTTATATAGATTTAACTTTAGCATTTGAGAGAGTCATACACAAAACACTGATCAATAAATTACAACAACTAGGTATTCATTTACTCTTGATAAGATGGACAGCTGCATGGCTTACAATTTGGACATGGCAAGTATCATGCAGCAACTGGACAGGTGCAATTTTTGGTTACAGTCAGGGTGTCCCACAGGGCTCTGTCCTAGGCCCTTACCCATTTAGATTGTATCTTTCAGATCTATCTTTTTCACCAAGGAACTTGAAATTAGGTAAAATGATTACATGTGGTACAGATAGGGCATGTCTGCAAAAAAACTTGACTAAATTGACCATTTGGGCACAGGAGAATAATATTCTGTTACATACATCAAAAACTAAGCATCTGAGATTTAGGAGAATATTTAATACAGCACACAGTGATTGAAATTTTAGATTCATTTAAGGACTTATGTATATAGATAGAGCTAGCTTTGAGTTTTTCTAATCATATCAACAAATTGGTTAATGATAATTATAGAACTGTAGGTTGTATAAAAAGAACTGTAAAATCTAGGAAATAAGAAATTACAAAGTCATTATTTGTTAGTTACATTAGAGCCAAACGTGAGTATGGAATAACAATTTGAAAACCTTATAAGAAAACAAACATGAGTAAACTGGGAAAAGTACAGTGGGAATATGCCAAGGTCATCCATGGATGTGAAAATTTAAGTTATTATGTAAGACTAAGATATCTGAGCTTGTACAGTGTTTCATATAGATATTTAAGCTGAGACCTTATTCAGATATATAGGACATTTAGAGACAACTACCTCTGGGAATGTTTAGGGTTATCAAAAAGTAGTAGAAAATCATCAAACAACCTATGTAGAAGAGTCTATAGGAATGAGAAGTGTACTAATTGGTTCACTGAGAGAGCAGCTGATGCATGGAATAGACTAGCAAATTACATAAAAACAAGCTCTAGTTTAGATATTTTTAAAAACAACCTGGACATTTATGACTGGAACAACTGTTCTGGCATATTGGCTGGCTAGAAGGGCATTCATGCCTGTGTGTTTGCACTTGAAATATTTGTATGTATGTATGTATTTTACAGAAATGCACTCTTAGCTGTGGGAGCACTTTATTATGAATAAGTAGGCCATCCAGATAAGCTTAGTTGTATATCTGTACACAAAAGTTTGCCCTAAATCAGAGAGTCTGAAATACTTATAGTGAGTCTTCTGCAGGGAAATAAACAAGCAGATGAAACGTAGGTAATCCAAAAGGTATAGTACTCAGGCAGGTGTATGAAGGTAATTCACCAGGTATAGTACTCAGGCAAGTGGACGAAGGTAATCCACCAGTATAGTACTTAGACAAGTGGATGACCTGGAAAATTGTATTCTGAAAATGTTGCTGACAAACTCATACATATCAGTCATAGTCAAAAACACACTGATTTTTGGCACCATGAAATAAGTTAAATCGTTAATAACCAGAAAGCAGTGGGAAAACAGAGGTAGCTGTTTTTCAGGAGCAATATAGTAGCTTTGCCCTGTCTGCATAAGTTCCTCAGAGTTGCTCAACAAACACACAGAAGCTGTGGGAAACTGAATCCAGGTCTGCAGAGTATTTTTATTTACAAGTTATTTCACAGACTGGTAGGCTATGCTTTCCGTCATTGAATAACTGATAATCTTCCCTTTGAGAAACTGGGCTAGCAAACAGCTTGGCAGCGATTATCCAGGCTCTTTTACACTGCTAGAAATATGTGACATGATTTGAAACCAAATACTGAGATTTATGAGCATATTCAAATTCTGATGTAGAACCTGATAATGAAATGTCCAAAGTGTAAGTGAATTTGTATACAACTGCAAGCAAAATGGGGTAAATCCATTCTTGTGACTCATAAAGCAAAACAAGGGTTATTACATACATTTGAGATTATTTGTATGTAAATGTGTTCAATTTCGTATACATGTAGTTCATGAAGCATGCATGTTTGCCAGCAAGCAACAGATTAATAGCATATACACACTTTTTCATTATATGATACGTGAAATAACTATGCGAAAATACAACACTGAACATAAAGAACAGTTATCTTGGAAGAGTGTACACATGGCCGACCAGCAGCTGTGCCCTGTTAACTATAACATCAAGGGTCACTGGAAGGCTTTGGCTTTATTGATTAGGATCTCATAAAAGTGTTGACATGGGAAATGAGTCAGAAAATTAGACTTGTATACAGAATCAATTTGGAGACACACCTAAGATAGTAAAATTATATGGCCTATGCAGAGTACAACTGCTTAAACCAGATTTAGTTTGATTAAAATAGCCAAGGGTGTACTGGTATTGGATTAATTGTTTTTTTAAAGCTTAGTACTCTTTTCTTTTCATTTACACAATTTGCAGTAAATATAAAGAATTAAAAATACAACTTTAAGAATAAATAATGGCATGAGTCTGTTAGCAAAAGGTGCACATAAAGGACAATAGAAAATTCTAGGCTGTACAGAAGAAAAGCAGACTGATTTGCTAAGTAAATTACAGTAAAATAGACAGACTGATCTTTGATATGTAATTCACTTTTTAATTGGGAATTGTTTGTGTGTTGTTGATATTAAATGTGTTAGCTATAACTAATGTGAGATATTATATGGACGAGGCTAAAAAGACATGCATAATCCTGGTCAGGTTCCGTAAAGAAGGGATAGTTACCTAAAGCACAGTTACTGTTATAAAATGTGTATATTGAAGTATTTGCTGTAGTAGTGTAAAGAAAATCACTAAGAATTTTATTTCATCAGGAAAATAGAATGTTCTTATTTGTAATCATGCTGTTGCTATTGTGAGAGGTATTAACTGTAATTACTTATCTCAAAGGGAAATATGATTTCTCTCACCAAGGGGAATAGAAAAGTTGTGACTCTGCATAAACTTCCTGAAAAAAAATCCTAATTGAATATAACCCCATTCCCAGCATACAATGCTTGGTAAATGGCCTTGCATTTGGTCAGTTGAAGCTAAAATATTTTTCAGTGGGTTTAGTTGTCTCAAAACCCATTCCATCTCATCCATTCAGTACTGCATTATTATTCTCATATAACTCTTTCCCATGTGTATCCTGTTATAAACAATGTGGAAGGATGTCTGTGCATGTGGGAGAGGGGTTATCAGTTGATAACAGGCTTTTGTGTTATGCTGTATCCTTATGTCAGAACCTGGAATCCAGCATGCAAGGTGGCATACATGTGCATTGTCATGTATGTTCTTATGTGATAGTGTAAACCAAGCTTAAAATTGCCAGCTATCTTCCCTTGTAGATTTTTAAGGATGCCTTCATTGGTAAAAATGACAGTAAGAGTAGTCTACTTTTCACAAAACTAACATTTGTAAAGTCATTTCTCATTTTTGAACAATAACTATATATGGTAATTATATTTTTCAGCTCTGAAGGACCCTAGCCAATGGCACCCCTACCTGCACTCAATCAGCCCATTCATTCTGTGTGGCAAGAACCAGGCATCAATGGGCTAGGTAAGAGCCCTACAGGTAGCCTAACTGGCTCATCCCTTCCTCTGTAGTGAGAGTTGAGTAGTATGGAGCAGATTAGCTTGCTGGTCCTGGACTACCCAACCCTTGTAATGATTCTCTAAGCTCCACTGTATGCTGCAGGCCATGGGAAATGTTCTCTGCATGCTGACTTCCCTAGCTCCTGCACTTGGTAAAGGGCAGCATGTGCTCAAGAGGCCCGAATTCAATGGGTACAACAGCAGGAGCTTCTTCTAGATATCAGCCAAGTGGTAAACAAGAGCTCCCCCCCAAGGATGGGCAAACCAACAGCAGCTCCTTACTGCCATCCCTCCCTATCAGCCCCTGTCAGTGCCTGGGCCTCTTACTGAACTCTGGTCATCTGGGTTATGGTAAGAATCTTATCCTATTATGCCACAGACCCAGACGCAAATGTTGGTTACGTTTTCAACATGACATTATTTCTTTACACTTCTGGTAGTCTGAATTAATCCTCACAAAAGAAGCTTTATTCATTTTGCACTGGGGCACAACAGTTATACATAAGTTATAATATTAAAAATAATTTGAGAAAACTGATCCTGGCTATATCAAGGGGTAGGGGCTAAACAGGGCACCAGCCATCTCACCATATAGATGTCCAGATAAGATAAATATCTATATCAAATTAATGCATTATCGGCAAATACATTTTCTAATAACAAATTTTATTCTAGACTCTTAACCAATTTTCCAATTTAAAGATACTTCAAAGTCAAGAGATGAGCAGTTCCCTATCCCAGTGGTATTTCTTCAAAACATGGAATAGTTCCATGGAAAGAGAGGTTAGCTGTTGCTGGTTTGTAATAACGACTTGAATTTTTTCAGCACAGTCAAGGTAAAAAAAAATAACTGTTTTCTTTTTAGTTTTAATTTTTTTATTGAAGAATTTAGCATTACACTCTTCATTGAGGAAATGCTTTTTTAACATAGAGCTGTGTTGACCATTGGTATGGGGATAGAGTTTTTAGTATTTAGTTACAGCTGGGAAACTTATTTAAGGGCTCTACTGAGGTTCTAAATTTGATGTCTACTGAGCATTGAACACTGACTCTCTCTTTTCAGTCAAATGATCAAATTTAACAGTGCTCTCAGATTGCAGTTTTACCCTCAAAGCTCCCAAGGGGATAGCAGGAGAGTTGACTATGCTGATCAACTTTTATATAGCCAAAGCTGCCATATTAGAAAAAAAAAACAAGACTGAAAAACTTTGAAGAACATGGCAATCTCACCATTTATGCTCCCAGGAATTCAGTTCAAATTCTGTACCTCTCCAGCATTTTTGCTGTAGACCTGGAAGAATGTTTTACAACATAATCAGCATGTAAAAATATTTTAAAGACACTGTCTTGCAGTAAATGTGTTTCTGACTGAGTTAATGGCCTCAGTAAAATTTAAATACATTAGTATAGCCTTGTTACCCCGAACCTTCATGTACTCTATTTGTATAGCCTTTACAAGGATCTCAGACATTGAATTATGTGGTCACCCAATATTGGGGAAAGGAGGAAGTCTCCTAAATTGTGCACAATATTCTCAGACAATCACTATTTTTCATTCTTAAAGGAGAGAGCATGCTGCTTTCATGATCTACCACATTATATATTACATCCTTACCTTAAGCTAAAGACTTTAGTAGTTACATACAGTCATCAGATGCACTATGCTATACTAGTCTAGAGGTGTTATATGATGCACATAAACATAATCTTTAGATGCATTTAGAAACAATGCAAACATTTTAAATCCAATTAGTCATTGCTATAACTTTTCAGAGTAATTATATCTTATTTTATTTATTTATTTATTTGACATTTGTTAACCGGGATAGCCCGACTGGGTCACAAGACTCATTTTCAGCAGAGGCCCAGGGAAAAAAGCTCCACAATTTTAGAAAATTACAAGACTTACAAGCAAACTACAATATATAAGTATACAGCGACTACATTGCTAGTTTAACTGTGACAAACTACAATATATAAGTATACAGTGAGTACATTGCTAGTGTAACTGTGAAAAACTACAGTATAAAAGTATACAGTGAGCACATTATAGTACCCTCATAGGCATTAGCCATCCACTGATTGTTCTTTCCAAACTCTCACTTACTTGTCTGTACCCGCTCCGTTCGCCCTGCGGGCTCACTCTGCTCCCCTACCCTACCACCAATTCCCACCCACCCCCAGTGCTCCTAGCCTTATACCTCTCTAGCCACTCCCACAGTCTCATTACCAAATCCTAACCTGCCTCTAATTAGGGATATTCCCTAGGTAATCCGTCACTCCTCCCACATCTCTACATACTCCACCTCTCACTTACTACCTTATAACTTCTATATCACAATGCCTAGTGCACCCGTGTCTACTTACCTAAAACACTTACTCTTGTACTTGCTCCTACCCTTCATTTTCCTACCCTATATCCTAACAGCCCATGAACATCTCAACTACTCTAACTTCCACCATCCCTCTAAACAAACATCCCTACCAGCTATAACAACCACCCTTGAACACATCAACATAACATCTATAGCCACCTATCTCCTCCCAAAGTATCATAGGGTTGCCCATATTACCTATCAACATCTCCAAACCAAGAAAACCCACAACTTATTCCATCATCCTCTAATTCACACACACACAGACTACACCAACACCTCCTACTGGATGGTGACATTCATCCTAACCCTGGCCCCACCTATAACTGTCCCACTAACCCAGTTAGACCCCCCTCCCTCTACCTTTTACACCCCTACAAGGCCTACTAACTCCTTCATTATAGCTCACCTAAATATACGAAGCATAAACAATAAAATGACCCACCTACATGCTCTCCTAGAAGTACATAAATTTGACATCTTATGCCTAACTGAAACATGGTTAAAACCAGCAACCCAAGACTATGAAATCACCCCTCCAGGATACAATATTTTGAGATTAGATCACCAGAACAAGAAGGGTGGGGGTGTAGCCATAATATATAAAGCTGGCCTCCAAGTTACTTCACTAGATATACACCCACCTTCAGATACCAGTACTGAAACTCTTATCGCTAAACTTCAACTAAACACTTGTAAGTCCATCTACATTATATGCTCCTATCTTCCTCCTGGTAATAATATCACCACCCTTGAAAATATCCTTAGCTGGCTTTCCACAAACTTCCCTCAAGAAACCATAGTGCTAGGTGACTTTAATATAGACTGGAATAGCTGTAATACTGATAATCCTACTAACCACATAAATTTACATGGCTTTTCCAAAACTATCTCCTCTCCTACCAGAATCCACAAACTGACTAATAAAGAAAGCACCTTAGATTGGATTCTAACAAATACTCAGTCCCAATATATAAAGTAGGCACCCTACCAGACGACATTAGTGATCACTCACTAACATATATAATTAGACAAAAAATTAGTACTCCCCACCCTACCACTTACAGAACCACTCGCTCTAATAAACATTTTAACCCTAGGGGCTTTCAAAGTGAACTTAGTGTTTGTGATTGGTCACCCCTAATACACTTCCAGCTAGAGGATGCAGTGACATACTTCAACTCCAAATTCTTAGAAATCTTCGACTACCATACTCCTACTTGTACTCTTAGGATCAGGACAAAAATTGCTCCATGGCTAACTAAGGAAACTAAGCAAAAAATACAACTTAGAAACAAAATTTGGGCCAAATGGCATACTACTAAAGACCCAGCTGATCATTTAAAATTTAAACAGCTTAGAAATACTACTAAAACATCAATACTATTAGATAAAAGAAACTTCTACTTTCAACTTCAACAAACTAACCAGCATAAACCACAAAAATTCTGGACAGGTATCAATAGACTCCTGCATCCAGGCCACTTGAAGACACCAACACCATCAGGAATACCCATGATACTCCCAAACAAATTGCTGATGCCTTTAATACATTCTTTACTGATGCTGTCCAGTCACTTGCTAACAGATTACCTTCTGTATCCTCCAATCTGCCTTCCTTCTCAACTAACTTAGCGCCTTCATTTCAGCTACAACCTGTTCCTACATCCCTCATCTGTACCATTCTTCACAAACTCAAACCATCTACCCCCCCTGCTGACTTACTACCTGCCAAATATCTACAAATTGCAGCTAAAGTTATAGCATATCCTATTTCTATCCTAATAAATAGAACCATAACAGAAGGTACCATCTCATCCATTTGGAAAAGCTCCCATATTATCCCCCTACACAAAGGTGGTAATTCAACAGAATTGCCCTACTCTCTCCCTTAGCTAAAATTATGGAAAAATGCATCCACCATCAACTGTTAGACCACCTTCTCCAAAATAACCTATTAGCTAACTCTCAACATGGCTTTAGACCTTTCCATAGCACCACCACTGCCCTCCTATCATTTTCTGACCACATTAACAAAAACCGTGACAATAATACCCTTTACTCAGCAACCTTTATTGATCTCTCTAAAGCATTTGACATGGTCAATCACCATCTACTGTTGAATATACTTAAATTAAGTCTCTCTCACTTGATACACATGCACTGCTGTGGTTCAAGTCCTACTTAGCTAACAGGCAACAGGCAGTGCTTTGGGACAACAGTCTATCTAACCACCTTCCTGTCACCCTTGGTGTACCCCAAGGTTCTATATTAGGCCCTCTTCTATTCTCAGTTTTTATTAATGATCTAAATGTAAACATCCCTCAAGCCACATGCATACAATACGCAGATGACTCCACATTAATATGCTCCGCTACTTCACCATCTGAACTGCAGTCCCTTACCCAAAATGTTTTTGAATTAGTAGAAAAATGGTTCTTACAGCGCTGTCTCCTCCTTAACCCCAAAAAGACTAAACTATTGCTCTTTACTCCCACACAAAAGTCCACCCCTATTGACTTCACTATCAAATCTAATAATGGCACAGTCATATCTCCTGACACTACCACCAAAGTCTTAGGAGTAATTATAGACCACAACCTTAACTATGATACGCATATCAACACCACAATAAAGTCAATCAACAGAAAATTGGGCTCTCTATAAAATTAAACCCTTCATTACCCCATAGTTAGAAGTACTATTGCCCACACCCACCTTATCTCTACTCTCTTCTATGCCTCTCCTATATACACTAATTTATCTAAAAGCAACCTCAACAAGCTGGCAACCTCCTACAAAAACATTGTCAGATTTGCAACTGGCTCCCCTTTTAGAACCCACCACTGCCATAATCTGAAGCAACTGGGTTGGCTGGAGATGCATAATCAAATTCTATTCCACCAACTCATTATTGCCCATAAGACCCTTTATCATCCATGCAAGACACCAATACTCACAAGTCTAATCAGCCCATATAAAAATCTTACACACCTACGCTCAGCAAATAAACTACTGGTATCGAGACAAAAACCCAACAATAAAGCAGGGGATTCCCTTTTCTCTAACACTGTGGGAAAAACCTGGAACCTACTTCCTAGTGAACTCACATCTCTTTCTTCCACTCCACTTTTCAAAAAGGAACTCAAAATATACCATAAAACCCACTGGCTATGTCCTTGTACCAACCCTGACTGACACCCCTGTTCCTGTTATCCCAAACTCTAGCATTAAATACTACTCACCTCATAGCTACTTTTAGGACCATTACCTCCTTCCCCTCTGTTAATCTGCTCATATAGCTATCCTGAGACTTTACAAAACTCATTCTTCGCAGAGACTATTATAGATAAGGATAATCGTACCCATGAAGGTCTTTACAAATGTGTCACTGCTTTATAGATGGGTCACTGCCATTAAATGTGTCCCTGCCTTGTAAATAAATATCTGTTCTTTTGTGACATTTACACAATTCTTTTCAAATGTCTCACACCCTTCTAAATACTTTCTTTCTTCTACTAGTGTTTGGTCAAAAAAAAAAACTTTTATTTTGTTTGTTATCTACCATAATTACTATGTTACCTTGTATACAATTATTATGTCTGACAAGTGAACTGTATCTGTAGTTGCAATATTCTGCTTTGTTTTATGTGGAGCTTTTCTCCCTGGGCATCTACTGAAAATGGACATATATCCAGTTAGACTAGCCCGGTCAACAAATGTAAAATAAAATAAATAAATAAATAAAAATGCTAGTTTAACTGTGACAAACTACAATATATAAGTATACAGTGAGTACATTGCTAGTTTAACTTTGACAAACTACAATATATAAGTATACAGTGACTACGTTGCTAGTTTAACTGTGACAAACTGCACTATATAAGTATACAGTGAGTACGTTGCTAGTGTAACTGTGAAAAACTACAGTATAAAAGTATACAGTGAGTACATTGCTAGTTTAACTTGACAAACTGCAATATATAAGTATAGCAATGTGCTAGTTTAACTGTGACAAGTGGTGGTGCTGCGGTAGCGTTGTCGCCTCACAGTATGACGTTGTCCTGTTTGATTCTCAGCTAGAGCGTCTTCTGTGTGGAGACATGCGTGAATGGGTGTACCTTCGTTGAAGGTTGTGCGTCAGAGCTGGCAACTCGGCATGTAAAAATCTACTGCCAATCATTAGCGGACCGGAGTTCCGCTGTGGCGACCCCTAACCGGAAAAAAGCCGAAAGACACAACAACAACAACAGCGAGTACGTTGCTAGTTTAACTGTGACAAACTACAATATATAAGTATACAGAGAGTACATTGCTAGTTTAACTGTGACAAACTACAATATATAAGTATACAGTGAGTACATTGCTAGTTTAACTGTGGGAACACTTTACACAAGGACTTATAAACAAAATTAGCAGACATAAGTATAGAGTGAATACATTACAAGTTTATCTTGATAACACTTTACACAAAATTATCAATATGACAAGACTTTTACAAATTTGACAAGACTTTTAACATGATACAGTGTCACGGCCTCAGTGATAGGATATTTGCACAATACCATTCTTCATGTTTGAATTGGAAGATTATTTAATTATTATTAATTGTTTAGATTAGTTTGTAGGAGGTACAAAGACAGGAGTAGTATGGTACATTTTTTCCAGTCTTGACAGTGCTTAATGGTAGTGGACAACGTAACTGAAGGAGGTATAGGTGGGCAGATTGTGTATTATGCTGGGGTTATGAATGTGTGCAGGTATGTATGTATGTATGTATGTATGCATGTATGTGTGCATGTATGTATTTATTTATTTGCATTTGTTGACCAGGATGGTCCATCCTGACCAAAATTCCCATTTTCAGCTGAAGCCCATGGGGAAAAGCTTCAGTCACATAGGTATAGTTAGCTAGAAGTAGCATTCAGTGTAGTATAGGAAGGATATAATTATAAGCAGGAGCAAATTTTTTCACTGAAATAAACACAGTAATATACAGGGATACTACAAAGATGTATGCAGCAGTTGGCACAGAACATAACTTTATGTTATATAAGTAATAAAACCATTTTTATACAGGTAAACTATAGCCTGTCCACTACTTTACTTATTCAAAAATGATATAATTAATAAATGTTTTTGCAAAGGTACGACGAAAGATTGTTCATGGAATTGTTTATAAAATTATAGGTTTGATGTATACAGAATTTGTCAGGAATAGAAAATTATACACTCACACACACACACACACACACACACACACACACACACACACACACACACACACACACACACACACACTCAGACACATACGTGTTTCTATATGTGTGTGTGTGTATATATATATATATATATATATATATATATATATATATATATGAAATAAACACCTGAATGTTAAATAAATAAGTAAAAATTCCAAATTCCAAGCGTCAGCAGAAAAGCAGGTATAATAATAAAGCTGTCCAGTTAAAACATACATTTATTGGAACAACATATAGTAAGGTAAGCGTTTTCACAACTAAAATTGCTTCCTCAGACCTCACAAATACAAATACATCACTTCCTTTTAAACATCACAAGATTCAAAATAGCCAATAGAGTCATATTACATCATTTAAAGACATATCCAAATAAAATGTATCAACTGCATATTCAAATACATACTAAAATATACTAAGTCAAAGAAATAAAAATAGTAATAATAATAAAAATTAATAAAAAAAAATCTTATAGTGAGGCTCAACACAGCCTAATGTTTCCTCAGGCTCCTGCCCTTCAGTCTTGCCGTGATAGCTATATGATCATTTAATCCTTTCCCTAGATGTGCTTTCAACTTAATAATCCATCTCAACTCCTTATTTTTGGTTCTGTTAGAGATGTCACCTAATCTATCACCTTCTGGAACTAGTTCCAATACATTATATTTAAGCTGATGTGCTTCACCCATTGTCAGGGTATGTTTCGCTATAGCACTATAGGTATGCCCCCTCTTGTAACAATAGAGATGGTCTCTAATGCATTCACGTAGTCTCCTGTTGGTTTTTCCAACATAGAATGATGAACAGCATATACATCTAGCCAAATATACAAGATTCCTGCTGTTACAATCAACTCCCATCTGAAAAATATAAGTTTTCCCTGTGTCTGGATGCTGAAACTCGTTACCCTCAAAAATGTGTTCACAGAAATTACAATGTCCACACTTAACTGTGCTCTGCATTGTTGGCATATTGGGAACTTGATTCAAAGTACGCTAGCAAAGCTTACGTTTAAGATTCCTCATGTTCTTATACTGTATACGGGGCAGTTTGCCCACTACACGAGCAATCTGGGCATCAGTCTGAAGTATTTGCCAGTTCTTTCTTAAAATATTCATTATTGCCCCATTGTCTCTTGTATAGGCAAAAATAAATGGAACTTGATTATTCATCATGGTAGAGGATTTGCTGTACCTAGTGGGTTTTGAGAAGTATGGTCTAGCTCTAGTAGTCCGCATGGCTGTTACATCCATGCCTATCTTGTGGATCTCATCTACCCCATACCCTCTCTTGGTGAAGTCATGCTTCAGCCTGTCAACCTCTGAGTGCCAGTTGTCATCCCTATCAGTTAGCCTGGAGCAGCGCATCGCCTGCCCCTTTATGATATTTTCAAATATGTGGCTGGGATGCATACTGGTCCTATGTAAGTAAGAAGGCTGATAGCACCCCTTAGTATATCTGTCAGTGTGTTTGCATCCATCATCTCCAATACAAATGGATATATCCAAAAATTCAATTTTATAAGGTGAATATTTCCAGTGAATCTCAAAAATTTATTGCTGGAATTCATGTCATTAACAAAATCTCTTAGCTCAACTTCATCTCCTGTCCATATGAAATATAAATCATCGACAAAAGTCTATAAAAGACAAGGCGTTTCATCACTAAAGGGTGGGAGAATATATATTGAGTCTCTCATTCTGCCATGACCATGTTGGCGTAGCTATTGGCACATGGTGTGCCCATAGCTACGCCTAACAACTGATGGTAATATATACCATTAAATAAAAACACATTGTTGTGTAAAATCATATGCAACAAACTGCAAATCAACTCTATATGCGCTATTGAATATGAGCTATGTCGCCTCAAAAAACATTTAACCATCAAAATCCCTGGTATATTGGGAATAACATTGAAAAGTGAGGTCACATCATAAGTAGCCATGATGTGTCCATTCAAAGGTGTTTCATAACTTTCAACAAAACAGAATAAATCCTGTAACATCTGTTTAGTATCTCTCAATGTATATTGATACATATCTAAGATTGGCCTCAACTGTTTCTCCACATAAATGGAGAGTGGCTCATTGAGCCGTCCTCCACCTTCTACAATGGGCCTGAATGGAGGTTGAAATGGTCCTAATGTGCTGGGATAGTTAGTAAATTAAAAACACATAATATATCCTGGTATTCCTAGGGAAATTGAAGGTTATTTTTCTGATGTGGTTCTGAATGTTTTGGGAACTGTGCTATTTAGATATTGTTTATATATTTAGATATAGTATCTCCTAAGCATAGTTAATGTTACTTGTATTCACCAATGCTGCTGTCATCACAATGTTAAATAAATTAGATTAGATAAACAATGTCAAATTTAACGCTTTAAATATAAATTAAACATATAGTGTATTATTTTTAAGTCAATAACATTACTGTTTAATAGGAGTACTGTCATATATCTGTTTAGGTTAGATTTAAATAAGATAATTAGATATTCTAGGGTAATATAACCAAATTATAGAACTAATAATATATGTTAACTATTAGAGAGGTAGAATAGTAATCTTGCATGTAAGGAATATCATTTGTGTTAACTAAATAATGTGTTCAAGAGCAGTAGATAGATACCAGTGTTTAGTAGGGAATGTTTTGGTTAGGTTTTGTAGAGTTAGATGTAGTTATTACAGGTTTTTTGCATGTTTTTAGTGTGTTATTTTGTAAGATAAAGAACAGTTATTTAGTAGTGATGTGTACCAATAGAAGTTTATACAGTGTAAAAAACCTATGTTTGTCCTGGTCCAGGGGAATAGTGGATAGGCACTGGTTAGGGATAGGACGTCAAGATTCCTTCCAGATATTATATACTGTGCTAATACATCTGAATCTAGTATCGTCTTTTAATTTTAAAATATACTTTAAAGTTTTAAAAATCTTAGTATGTGGATAATAGACTCATGGAATGTTAAAGGCTTCCAGAATTTGAAAAAAAGGAAATTATTTTTTCATTTACTCCTCCAGTCAAAAGCATGTTTTATTTTGTTACAAGAAACCCATTTGACTAACGATCAATGGACTGCCCTTAAAAATAAGAAATGGATCAGAGAGGTGATAGCTTCGGAAGGGACAACTAATAGTGCAGGGGTGGCGATTATTATTAAAAGTCAGTACCAAGAGAAAATCCTAGATTTTAAAATGGACAAAGAGGGAAGATGGTGTTATGTGATTCTTGTATCCAAACTTTATGATAAACTGGTGATACTTCTTGACATATATGCCCCATGTACCAATCAACAATTTTTCATAACATCACTTTATTTTATCCTGAATCAATATAATAATTACTATATAATAATAGGAGGTGACTGGAATACATACCAAGGCCCTAAATTAGATAAATCAAGCTCCCATAGGTCCTTTAATAACCAAGCAGTGATAGCACTACAGGAATTTAAAACAGATTTTAAATTATATGATCCATTTAAATACAATAAGAATCAAATGAATGCAAATAACTTTACATTTTATTCAAGTTGTCATAAAATGTGGTCCAGGATCGACTTTTTTCTGATTTCAGACGCACTAATGTTTTTTGATCCTTATATATATATATATATACAAGCTCGACATTTGTCTGACCATTCTAGGATCACATTAACTTTCAATAAGGACACTAGTCATAAGATATGCTTTAGAGGTTATAATTGGACATTAAATCCATATCTATTGCATAAAGAAGATGTAATAAAAGAAGCTCAGGAGTTCTTTAACCAATTACTAGCTAATCTTTCGGAACACCATCATCCTCCTGACATAGAATGGGCAACTACCAAAACACAAATTAGAGGAATGTTTCTCCAAAAGGCTACTTTTTATAAGAAATAACAAGTGAGAGACATACAAGAATTGGAAACTAAAATTAAATTACTGGATCAAGATCTAATTGGGAATTATAGTAAACAAACTGAAACGGAGCTATTAAAATGTCAGAAGGACCTTTTTTTACTATAAAACAGCAAACTATCATTTTATGAGCAGAAAATGCTGGTAAAATACGCCAATCACATACAGACCCCTTCAAAGCACTAGCACGTATTATTAATCAATCGAAAATACCTTCTCAAATCTCTGAAATACACTTTAATAATAAAACATATACCAATACTGAAGATATCATGAAGGCATTTTAACTAATATTTTCACAAGTATATGGTGAGCAACAGGAAGTAAATATAAATAAGAGTAATAATGATTTTCTGCAGAAAATTATCTTCCCGAAGATTGGTGATGAGCGTCATATGAACTTAGTTAAACCAATTTCTTCAGAGGAGATAACTGATGCAATTAAGAAGTTGAAGCCATATAAATCTCCGGGACTGGATGGTTTGACCACAGAATTCTATAAAACTTTTAGTGATATATTGGGGAAAATACTTCCACAGGTATTCAACTATATAACTAATAATAAAATTACTGACTCGCACTTTAATGCTTCGAAAACTATTCTTATCCCGAAAGAGAATACTGATTTACATAACCCGGATAATTATAGACCTATTTCACTTTTGAATATAAATATGAAAATTATGACATCGATTTTGGCTAATAGATTGAAGAAGGCAATTAACCTGATAATATCAGATGAACAAGCCGGTTTTATAAATGGCGGACAAACTACAGATAATACGTTATCACTTCATACACTGATTTCTTATGCCACTCACAGGAACTTTAATGCATATGCACTCATAATTGGCCTTTAAAAAGCTTTTGATAGAGTGTACTTAGAATGTTTGTTTGATATTTTAGCATGTTTTAATATACCGCAAGAATTCATTTTAATTTTAAAAAAACTATATAATAATCCTTATACAAATCTAGTTATTAATAGGAATCTCTCAAAAATAATTCAAATTAAGAATGGTACCCGTCAAGGATGTCCGTTATCTCCTATATTATTCAATTTATATTTAGAACCATTATTTCTACATATCAAACAAAATATTTATCACAATGCTCCAATAATTTATGGTACAAAGATTTCCATGGCTGCTTTTGCGGACGATTTGAATATTTACTGCACAACACCGGTTTCAGATATTAAGAAAATATTAAAAGCTGTGGAAGACTTTGCAAAAATATCTAATTACAAAATAAATTTAAAAAAAACCAAGGTATTCCCATTAAAGACGCCTACACCCTTCTCACTTTTACCATTGGTAGGGCAGGTAAAATCCGAAGAAAAAATAAAATATTTAGGGGTTGTTTTTTCACCAGATAATAGAGACTTTTACGTAAATAATGTTAAGTTAATTTGGGAACAGATAGTCTCTGATTTAAAAAGATGGGATAATCTGAAATTACCAATAATGGCAAAGACCTCAATTATTAAAATGAACATACTTCCCAGAATATTATATATCTTTAGAGCTACTCAAGTTCAAATTTCCAAGAAATTCTTCAAACAACTTCATTCAGAATTAGCTAGATTTGTATGGGAACCTAGAAAAGTTAGGATATCTTATGACAAACTGATGACTCCGAAAAATAGGGGTGGGTTGGAACTACCGAATTTTGAAACATATTATTTAATAATAAATGCTAATAGAATTCTAAGAGTAGTTAACTTTGATAGGATCAATTCGAAATGGGCTCCTAAGTGGTTGATTCTAAATCATAAACATGTTGCTGGTCTGGGTATTAATTGTAAGGCATTACCTTTTTTAAACAAAGATACCCTTAAAATGTACGCTTTGATGGAGCATATCAAAATATATATAATATCAGTACAAAGTCTGTTTAACTCACTAAATCTTTTACAATATATGATGATTTTTCAACCATTTCATAAAATCCCGAATTTGAAAATTGGTAATCAGTTGATAGACCTTAAGAAATTCCCACTTATAAGTAATTTAACCATACTCAATTTATATCCCTTTCTGGGTATCTCAATACATAATATACTAAGAGAGATGGATCTCCCTAACTCGTATTTAATTATAATAAGACAGTTAAAGGACTTATCAATAAGCTATTTTAGTAATAGGAATTTCAAAATTAAAGAAGAAGATTTAAACATTTGCCTAAACTTATGGCAAACCTTAACACAGGAATGTAAATATATAACAGCGTCATATAGTTTGATGAAAGAGGTGAAATACAATAACCAAATACTTTTATCAAAATACTGGAAGGAGAAATTGTTAACGATTGAAGATAGTAAAATAGTGAGAGCAATTAACTTAACCTTAAAATCAGTGTCCCTTCAGAAGTTATTATTTACTCAGTTGATGATATTTAATAATGCGTATTATACGCGTCTCACTTTACATAAATTTAACTCAAAAAACTCACCCAAATGTCCATATTGTATAGATCAAACGGCTGACCTTTTACACATGTTCTGGAGTTGTAAATGTATTTTTAAACTCTGGAATTCTTTGAAATTCCAACTACAAAAAATGGGATATCAACAGTCTACACTCTCTTGGGAGTTTATGATTCTGCATATTCCGCCAACTAATTTGGATAGATCCCAAAGGATCATACTTGTAAATATTTTTTTGTTAATGAAGCTGTATATTGCTACAAATTGGTTAAATCCATCCCAGACTTCATGGGAAAATTTCAAGAGTGTAGCGATAAAACATATCCTAGCACATAAATTATTAATTAGTGATCATAAGAAAAGTGTAAATAATACAAAAATATGGGAGCAAATCTTTAACATTGTCTTAGCTTAAGGTTCCATTCCACTTTTCTCCGGGAAGTACAGACTAACTATGGAGTTGTCTATAGATAAGCCCTATATTGATACTAGATTTTTACTCTTTTTTTTTTTTTTTTTCTGTAATATCTATTTAGAAGTGTATAGTTATGTATAATGACTCTATGTAACTGTTGGAAGCATTCATGTATATATTGTAAATAGGTTGTAGTATTGTATTAACATTTAGAAAAAAAAAAAGGAAAAATAAAGAATTATTATTGAAAAAAAAGAAATGGTCCTAATGGACCCTTGGAAGCCCCTGTAATGTAGAAACGATCATATAGCCATCACAGCAAGACTGAGACTGGACAGCTTCATTATTATACCTGCTTTTCTGCTGACGCTTGGATTTTGGAATTGTTACTTATATTTATATATATATATGTGTGTGTAATGTATATATACATATATATATATATATATATATATATATATATATATATATATATATATGGGAGCCCTTCATTTGCTCGAACGTTCAAATGTTCGAAACTCATATGGCCGACAACATATGAGCGATCATTTGAAAGGACGACAAATGATAGCGGAGATCCTGCTACAGTGCGGGACTGGGAGATTCCCCTTTCCTGCACTGCAGTGCAATCTCGGAGTATATTTAAGTAGCAGGGGATGTGGGGGATGCAGGGGAACTTGCCCCCCTGCATAACACAGTTAAAGGTAGGTAAATGCTGCTATTTCAGGATGTCGGTCTTTCGGAATGTTGGCCATATGACAGTCGGCATTCTGAATGGTGAAATTCTGAAGTAGACCCATATATATATATATATATATATATATATATATATATATATATATATATATATGCAGTGGATATAAAAAAATTTACACACCTATGTTAAAATGCCAGGTTTCTGTGATATAAAAAAATGAGACCACAATGAATCATTTCAAAACT
Source organism: Protopterus annectens (assembly GCF_019279795.1). Taxonomy (NCBI): domain Eukaryota; kingdom Metazoa; phylum Chordata; order Ceratodontiformes; family Protopteridae; genus Protopterus; species Protopterus annectens. The sequence goes on from NC_056748.1 coordinate 273,911,616, forward strand.
TTTCCCACCTTTAATGTGACCTATAACCTTTACAATTCAATTGAAAAGCAAACAAATCTGTTAGAGGAAAAAAAATATAAAAAATAAAAAAAATGTAGAATAAGCTGGTTGCATAAGTGTGCACGCCCTTAAACTAATATTTTGTTGAAGCACCTTTTGATTTAATTACAGCATTCAATCTTCTCTGGTAGGAGTCTATCAGCATGGCACATCTTGACTTGGCCACTCTTCCTTGTAAAAGTGCTCCAAATCTGTCAGATTGTGAGGGCATCTCTTGTGCACAGCCCTCTTCAGGTCACCCCACAGATTTTCTATTGGATTTAGGTTTGAGCTCTGGCTGAACCATTCCAAAACTTTAATTTTCTTCTGGTGAAGTCACTCTTTTGTTGATTTGGATGCATGTTTGGGGTCATTGTCGTGCTGAAAGGTGAAATTCCTCTTCATCTTCAGCTTTCTAGCAGATGCCTGAAGGCTTTGGGCCAAAAGTGTCTGGTATTTGGAACTGTTTGTAATTCCCTCCACCTTAACTAAAGCCCCAGTTCCAGCCGAAGAAAAGCAACCCCAAAGCATGATACTGCCATCACCATGCTTCACCATAGGGATGGTGCTCCTTTGGTTATGCGAAGTGTTGTTTTTGTGCCAAACATACCTTTTGGAATTGTGGCCAAAAAGTTCAACCTTGGTCTCATCAGACCATAACACATTTTCCCGCATGCTTTTGGGAGTCTTGATGTATTGTTTTGCAAATTTTAGCTGGGCCTTCATGTTTTACTGTGAAAGGAAAGGCTTCTGTCTTGCAACCCTACCCCATAGTCCAGACATATGTAGAATACGGGAGACTGTTGTCACATATAGCACACAAGCAGTACTTGCCAGAAATTCCTGCAGCTCCTTCAGTGCTGCTGTATGTCTCTTGGCAGCCATCCTGAGCAGTTTTTGTCTTGTCTTTTCTTCAATTTTGGAGCGACGTCACTGTTGTCACATATTTTCTCTACTTTTTGATGGCTGTCTTCACTGTGTTCCATGGTATATCCAATGCTGTGGATTTTTTTTGTACCCTTTTCCTGACTGATACCTTTCAACAATGAGATCCCTTTGATGCTTTGTAATCTCTCTGCAAACCATGGCTTTTGTGGTACTTACGTATTATCGCAACCAGATTACCTACTCACTACCTCAGATTGTAATTCCCACTTTTACCATACAATATCAGTCTATCTATGTGTCTTAAGTATAATCCATTTTCATTTGAGTATGTGCTCTGTAAATTTTTTTACGTAAATTGATTTTATTTCTGGATGATCAGACCATCATATACCTTGGCCGCTGTGTAATATTGTTAGGACCAATCTGTCACCTGCTTTCTTCATGAATTCCCCAGAAAGTCGTAAACAGAATGGAAAAAATACGTTAAAGCGAAGATAGATTTTAAAAGACTGCCGTTATAAAGTTAGCTCATTTAAAAAAATGTTTGCAGTGACATAAATGTTAGGAAGGCTACGGCATTTGAACGTGAAGCATTCCTCACTGATATGATGAGTGCTGTACTCAATTTTCTGTGCATGGTTGAGAGGTATGCTTATGATGACAAATTTCACCACCAATTTTATTAAAAGACTATCCACTTCTCTGTGCTGAAATGTTAAAGTGTGCATAACTGATGTCATGCACTTAAAAAAGTTTTTGGTTTAAACAGCTACCATGGGTGAACAGGGAAAAGTCGTCAGTATGTTACAATACTCACAGCTCCTTGTCTGTCCACCTGACTACCTTACCAAAAAAAGCAAAACTATTTCTATATTTCGGCAAGACATGTACAAAGAAGTAGTAAGGAATGTTATTTTCTCCTCTTAACAAACTTTCAGTACATATTTCGCATGGAAAATGGCTTGAAGAAGAGCTTCTTCTCCTGGTCGCAATCCGGTTGCGATAATACATAAGTACCACTTTTGCTGTAGCAGGCAATTGAGTAAATGTCAGGAAAATCCTACTAGGACAGCTGAACTTTATTTGGCGTTAATCAGAGTCTCTTTAATTGATGGCAGGTGTGTACCCAAGAAGACTGAATGTTGTAATTAAATCAAAAGGTGCTTCAACAAAGTATTAGTTTAAGGGTGTGCACACTTATGCAATCAGCTTATTGTACGTTTTTTTTTTATATATATTTTTCCCCTAACAGATTTGTTTGCTTTTCAATTAAATTGTACAGGTTATAGGTCACATTAAAGGTGGGAAAAGTTTTGAAATGATTTATTGTGGCATTTTAACAGGGGTGTGTACACTTTTTATATCCACTGTGTGTGTGTGTGTGTGTGTGTGTGTGTGTGTGTGTGTGTGTGTATACATATATATATATATATATATATATATATATATATATATATATATATATATATCTCTATATATGGGTCCATGTCAGATGGATGAAAGCACACTTCAACGAAGACCACATCATCGAGATCACTCCACCGACAGGACGAATCCCCAATGGTAAGTCAATGTATTACGGAACGGAATGCATTCCCATTTCCGTAATACACTTAAAAACCACATCACAACATATATAGCAGGGGGGCTGCGCCCCCCACACCCCCTCTACTTAAATATACCAACTCCGAGATCGCACTACAGTGAGGGAATGGGACTAACTCCCAGTCCGCACTACTTACTGTTGTCGGGGATTCGTCCTGTTGGCAGAGTCATCTTGGCGATGTGGTCTTCGCTGAAGTGCTCTTTCATCCATCTGACATGGGCTCATATATATATATATATATATATATATATATATATATATATATATGTATGTAGGTCTACCTGATTTAACCAAAAGCTTCAAATGCCGACAACGAGAACACCGACACCAGAAGATCGACAACGGAGAAGACCAAAAGTTGAAAATCCCGACGCTGAGAACACAAACATGTTAAGGTAAGTGTGCAGTAGGGATGGACGCTAGGGTCAGGGTGCGGGTAAGGTATGTGTGTGATAGTGATGGACATTAGAGTTAGGGTGCGGGTCAGGTAAGTGTGCGATAATGACGGACTTGAGGTTTAGGGGCGGGTTAAGTGAGTTAGGGTTAGGGTGTGAGTAAGGTAAGTGTGCAATAGTGACGGACTTTAGGGTTAGGGAAGGATTAAGTGAGTTAGGGTTAGGGTGCAGGTAAGGTAAGTGTGTGATAGTGACAGACTTAAGGGTTAGGGGCGGATTAAGTGAGTTAGGGTAAGGGTGCAGGTAAGGTAAGTGCGCGATAGTGACAGACCTTAGGGTTAGGGTTTGGGTTGAGGTTAGTGCATAGATAGTTGTGTATGTAAGGTTTAGTGTAGGTTTGTAAGGTGTTTGGTGTGCTTGTGTTGTGTGTGTGTTTTTCGGAAAAGGTATTTGTTTTGTTGATTGTCGGGATTGTGGTTTGTCAGGCATGTGAAGTTTCATGTTTTTGAACTTTCGGTTTTGTGGTGTCGGTTATTTAGTTGTCAGGGTTTTGGCGTGCCAGCGTTATCAGGTAGACCCATAGATATATCTATATATATATATATATATATATATATATATATATATATATATATATATATATATATTTATACCAACAAATTCCCAGTGATAGTAAAACTTTTAGCAGTATGCTACTTTTTATTTACATCATAACAGAATTTTGTGTCCATCATTGATTCTGCTGTTATTAATACCAACTTCTATAAGACTTTTAAACACTAAAATATGCAGTGTACCTGTATACATGTCTAGCATTTCTCTGCACAGCATTTACAATGTATTACTTACACAGTGAGTAAATCTAGGGCTGGTATATGAGGTTTTCAACCATTATAAAATGCTGGTTTCACTGTCATGCTCCCATTGACAGCTAAACTTTGAGTAGAGCACTACATTTTAGAAAACTATAACACTTTTGTGACAGTTGCTGATTCTCCTGGTATAATATCTCATCCAGTATAAAACTGATGAGAAAAAGGTATGTATGTATTTATTTATTCATTTGCATTTGTTTACTGGGATGGTGCGCTGGGCCACAGTGAACTCATTTTTAGTGGAGGCCCAGGGAGAAAAGCTTCACATAAAAGTAACATACAGTAGAAACAATTGAGTAACAGTTTGATAAGACAGTTATAGCTAACCGTAACATACATTTGTGAGTACTAATTAACAATTAACAAACACTGCAAAAGCTAACTGCATTAATTGCAGTGTAGTCAAAGTTATGCAGTCACAGCTGAATAAGGGTAGAGGCTAGTTATTACCTGTTACAGTATAGTACAGGTCATTATTAGCAACTACATTGATTACAGCATGGAATACGAGATTGTGTTGAATGACCTGTAAGATGTTACAGTCAGCTATAAGTTGAAAGATATTAACAGTTTAACTTTAGAAATGTGGTAAGAGTATTTAATACTTATAAATATATGTATTGCTGGATTTATTGTAAGGTTAAAGCTTGAGAGTAAATTTCAGTCGTATAAGTCAGAAGAAAAAGTAAGGAGTACATATCATATATATGGAGCCATAAGGATAGTCATGCTAGTACGTAGCCAAGTGTAGCTTATAAGGGGTATGTTAATAAGGGATAGTAGTAAAGGGTCTGGGGAGTCAGGTTATAGGAGGTGCCACATTGGCGCATGTACAGTGCCATAGAGTGGAGAGGTGTTATCGTAGAGAATTTTTGAATGAAGAGGTTTTGTTGATGGGAGTGTGTTCCACTGTTTGGCAATTGAGAAGGAGTAGAGCATTTGACCAGAGGGAAGGTTTGTTTTTTTTTACTTGCAGGCAAAGTTGGTTCTCAGATTTGAGAGGTCTGTTTGGGTGATAGTAAGCATAGAGGCAAGGGATGGGCAATCTGATGGTTTGCAGATGATTTTGGGTGCTGTAGCTCATTGTAGGTATGTTAGGTAGTGTGGAGTTAGAGCCAATTCAGTAAGTCTAAGGAGGAGCAGTGATGAGAGGAATACTTAGCATTAGTTGCAAACTTGGCAGTTTTATTGTAGCAGATTTTGAGCTTGGTTTTTAGAGAGGATTGGATGTTGGTGAGGAGGGCAGCACCATATAGAAGAGAAGGTAGGAGAAAGATTGAGGCAAGAGTTTGTTTTGTAGAGTGGCTAAGGAATTGCTTGTGTCTATACAGGATACCCAATTTCTAATGTGTTTTTTCATACTATTGTGCACATGCAGGTCAAAGGTTAGGTTTTCATCTAAGATGATGCCTAGTAATTTTGTATGGGACACAACATCAATAATAGTTTTGTTTTGGGAATGTATAGAGAAATCAGTCGTGTTTAAGAAGGTGGTTTTCTTAGGAGTAACTAATAGGAGTTAGTTTTACTGGGGTTTAGAGCAAGATGGTTGTTGGTCATCCATGTTTCGGTAGATTTGAGAGCATTTTGGGTCATATTTTGAAGTTTACATGCAGAGTTTGCAGTGCAAATGATAGCTGAGTCATCTGCATATTGTATTACAGATCTGTGACTAAGAGTGGAGTGAAAGTCATTGATAAAAATGCTGAAAGAAGGGGCCGTAGTATGGTGCCTTGGGGAACACCCATAGATGTATCAAGGAATAGAAAAACACAAAAAAGGCTGAAGCTACCTAGGTAATGTACCTGTAAACTATTTTCGATCTTAATCACTATGTAGCTTGCAAAGAAATGACTTTGCTTACTTTTATAAGCACTGCCTAGGACCTTCTGCAACTGGAGTCAGGTCTTGTGGTAGCAGTGAGCGTGGCTTGACATGCCTGACAAAATGATTGGAGATTCCTTCTGCTAATGGCATGACCTATAATGTGGGGGTTTGGGGCATACGATGACATAGTAAGCAACACTACAGGGAAATCCTTCTGCTAATGATACCGGCTATCAAGGAAGTAGGACATATCTCAACATGCCAGTAAACAAAGTAGGACACTGAGAATCTCACAGGCCTATGCTAGAGGGGCACCATGTAGTCAAAACAGCAGGATAAATAAAGAACAGCAGATACTTATCTGAGCCATCTTAATGTATGAAATGTCAGAATGCCCAGTTGATATAGAGAGAAGTAAAATACTTGGCAGAAAATGCTGAAAATGATAAAGGAAAAATACAGTGAAGAATAAATATTAAATTGTGAAAACAGTACTATAAAATGGTGGAGTGTCTGGCAATGAGCTTTTTGGATGTGGCTTTCAGACCAAAACTTTGGGATGAGATTTCTGGACAACAAGGCATTTCAAGATGGACCTTTTTTAGGGATGGGATGTATGGTGAAATTGTGTTCCTTCTAGCTATCAAGCATTTTGACTCATTTTATACATATTTGCTGCTGTACAGCAAAGTTATTGCAGGACTTATAGCCAGGCATGGATAGTTTACTGATAATGTGGAATAAAATATGACAAGTTAGAACTGATTTTTGAGTAGATTGAAGTTCTGAATACTAAGTAAAACTGATGTCTCCTTCCATAAAGGAATGTGCTTCTTTAATCTGAGAAAATGTGAGTTTATCTTTCCTCCACTAGTGCAACACTTGAAATTTGGAATATAAATATTTGCCTCTTTAAAATCTTTTTAAAGACCATGTGTTACACATTTTGTCAGTATCCAGTATAACTAGATCTTGTAGCTTTCTTAGGCAATAGGATGTGTCAAGCAATTTGCTGCTAGAAGCATGTAGTAAGGCCCCATGATAAATTCTTTTCCCACACATATTTGACAGAGGGATATCAAATCTTGGGCAGAGTGGAAGTGGTGATATTATCTTCCTTCAGCCATGATTCATTTATTCTCGTAATGACTGGGCTGTGTTGATATATCCATGTGACAGGGACTCCATGTTTATTTCTTGCACACCAGCTGATCAGATGAAAAAAATTATACCATTATAGGGCAGTGACTCTGCAGTAGAAATGAGTGTTATAATAAGAAATCTAGTATAGCCCAACATATAAATTCAGCCCTGCCAAAAATCAGACAGAAAATTTGTCATGTTTATAGGGTCAGAACATTTTCCTTGCTTGGTGCTAGACAAGCCCCATCATTTATGCACTCCCTAAATCTAGGTGCTCCACACATACACACACACACACACACACACACACACACACACACACACACACACAAACCTACTGTTATCTTCACTGCATAAGTTTGAACAGGAATGTAATAGGATATCCTGGTTTACTGCTGGACAATCAGGGAGAAGTTTTTGTCTGTATTTCATTTCAAAGCCAGCTAATTAGTGGGAGGGGATGAGAAATAGCATTCTTCATTTAACTAGAAATATTTAGTGGCATGTTTATTTAGCTGTAGTGCTGTATGACCTGCTGTTCTTTGCTTTACTGTTGCTGATCTCTGTCTGCATTTGATTTTGGACTGGAGTTATTCATTTAAGGTTTAGTTACTTCCATTTTTTATCTTTAATCTTATTTTGCTTTTGTTTTAAGTTTTCTGTTATTTTTGGAATTTTAAGAAATCTTGGCTAGGGTCAATTAGAAAAGAATTCTTTTGCAGACAGTGAATAACAATCAGCTAATTATTGGGAGAAGATAAGAAATAGCATTCCTCATAACTACAAATATTTAGTGGTGTGATAAACCGAGATGCTGCCAGTCCAGCTAGCTGGAATTTTGTAAATAATTCTGTCACTTGAAAATATTAATATGATTTGTATGCTTGCCTTAAAAATGTAAGAAAACTATATGTTCTGTCCTGAGCTTCAAGATTGTAACCACATTGCACCCTGCTGGAAAAGAGCAGAAATGTGTATAAACAATATGCCAATGCAAATGTATGGTTTCATAGTAAATGTTGGAATATACAGAGTTAACTTGCAAAACTCTAAGAAAATAAGTTGATAATAAAAGAGTTTTACAATGTGTTATTAAGTTAATCTCAGCTAAGAGAAAGGATGTCTAGGCTAGGGGCTTCTTTCTATGTTTCCTAGGTAATTGTTTTACGACTTTCAGTTTCAGGCAAGTTTCTAAGAGGGAATTGTCAGCTTCTGAGAGATAAGTATATTTAACAGAGATATGCTAAAATTTAAGTTCCTGCTAGCCTGGGAAACTTAGGCAGAGGTGACTAGAATGATGTAATCTGAGATGATTCAGCAGTAATGTGTTTTAGTAATTTAAAGACTATCTCAGAGAGAAAGAGTGCATTTTGTATTTTCTTCTGGATCTCGCAACATCACCAGAATGTTGCCTTGCTCTGTAAGTAAGTTATTTAGAACATAGTTCCTCTTAGAGATAGATAGATAGGAATATAGCAAGATTAGTTAGATGGTTTCTGTATTTATGTGAGAATGTCCTACACTGTTGTTTTAAAGTTATTTCCTGTGATTCTGAACTCTATTGTCACTGTGTTGAGTTAATGAGTATCGTCTTATGCTTTTATTATTTATTATTAAATATATTTAAACCTTTTAATTGTGGCTGGTTTGTGTAGAGATATATAAGTTCTTAGAGTACTTACATGTATTTGGTGATACTGTACAAGCCACTCCTAAATAGCCTTCAAGTCTTAGTCGAGCTTACCATTTGGATAATAGTAACATTGCACAGTAGAATTGGACACCCATTGATAAGGGCCTTTATAGTAGCTGATAAGGGTGGTTGATGGCAGGTGGTACTACTGTCGTTTCTGGGCAGAAGGGAGCATAGCTGGAGAACCTGTGCCAGCCTTCCCCAGGAGTGGTTGTGTGTTTGTATATAAATCAGATCTCAAAGTGTGTGTGTGTGTGTGTGTGTGTGTGTGTGTGTGTGTGTGTGTGTGTGTGTGTGTGTGTGTGTGTGTGTTTCAGCTACTTGGGCAGGAACACAAAGCACTGGTTGGACATAGAGGGTGCTAGAGGTTTTGGCTTGACCACTCAGCTGAGATCTGAACCCTATAGCTCTGCCAGTGGGTAGTCTTAATGGGGATCTGGAGAGAAAGGGAGAAAACAGCCCCAGATTGACTGTGATCTTTGTGTGCTCTTAAGGGTAATTGTACTTTACTGTATGTGTACTGTTCATCCCCCTGATGTGCACGTCTCTCACTAGTGTTAGTGGTGGGGATTGAGGCTCTTTGATTACTGGGCCAGTGCATGGGCATCACAAGTGGCATCTTTTTTTACTTGTAGTGCTGTGTGACTTAATGTTCTCTGCCTGACTGTTGCTGATATCCATCTGAATTTGATTTTTCCCAGCCACCTACTCTACTCTGGTTGCGCTTTTAAACTTGTTGAACTTTGAGTTGCCTACCCTAACTATAAATCTGACTTTGGACACTCTTCCTAGTCTCTTCTCATCATCTATTCTACTGAGCACTGAGAGATCAGCTGGGAAGACCCTCCCCCTTTGTCTCTTAAACTTGAATTATCTTCTGTTTCCCACCTTCTCACTTACTAAAAATGTAGTTTATCCAGTTGTCTATACTGTATTTGTGCTTCTTCCTACTTTATTTAGCTTTTTGCTGGATATTCTTAAAATATTCAGTTGCATTTAATCTGCATTTGTTATTGCTTGTTAGCAGCCTGATTAATTGCAACTGTTATTCTAAGCCTCTTAGTTCTGATTTAAGCTGCAAATTAATAATCTTTCATTAGGAAGGTTTGTGGTCTACATTGTTGTGGCAGAGAAGGTATATTACACCCTTCTGAGTAAGGGAATTGCTGGTTGAAGGCTTATTGTGTCTGTTATTCTAAAACTGTCTTAGTTCTGGTTTAAGCACTTAGGCTCCAAACCAGTTATCTTACATTAAGAAGGATTGTGGTCTATGTTCATGTGAGAGGAGAGGGTAGAATCCAACCTTCTAAGCTGGGAATTGCTGGTGGAGGATTATTGTACTTGTTATCCTAAGGGTCTTTGCTCTGGTTTAAGCACTTGGGCTCCAAACTAGTTATTTTGCATTGGGAAGGTTTGTGGTCTACAGGCTTGTGGCAGGAGAGAATAGCCTATACACTTCTGAGCTGAGAATTGCTGTTGTAAGTCTTATTGTACCTTTATGGCTAGAGGGCTAGCTTGTTTAAACATTTGAACCTCTGTGCCTGAGACATTTGGCAGCATTTAGTGACCACACTACTTGAGAAGAAGAGTGATGCTGGTTTCTGCTAAACTCTACAAAAGCTAAGACTTACATTACCATATCCACTGTTTCAGCACTTGTTTTTCACTGCATTAATTGAATGTCTCTGTGCTGAATATCTGCATTGTTTTACCTTTTTCACAGTCTTTAGTTAGAACTGCCTTGGTTCCACTTTGGTGAGAGTAGAGGACTCCTGCATCATTTTCTGTCCCAGGATTGTGTGAAGGAAAGAAGAGTGTGCTGTTTTTGATTGGCCACAGTATCTTGATTGTGAGTGTGTTTTTTTCTAATCCCCTCATAGGTTCATAGGTTAGTACTAGGCTATCAGCCCTAGGGCCTATACAAGCCTAGCCATAACAATTCCCTGGCTATTTCTTCCCACATTATTTACTTTCCTGGACCCCTGTCTAGCAGGGTGACTGACGTGATCCCTGGGGTGAATTTCCTTTCTCCCATCCAATCGTCAAGGTTCCTCTTGAAGAGGTCCAAAGAGGCACTCTGCTTGACATGTATGGGCAATCTATTCCAGAGTCTGGGAGTCTCTGGGTCAGGAACCTATCCCTCCAGCATGTTTTGTTTATTGTGATGACAAGGTTTAGATCCCTGGAGGGTGTAGCTCTGAGGGATTGGGATTTCTTTAAGTGTAGCATGTCCAACAGCTCTGGGTTTGACATGGCCTTGTATGTTAAGCAGAGATCGCCTCTGAGTAGACGATATGCGACAGAGTATAGCTGGAGTTTTTTAAGGCGATCAGCGTAGGGCATCTGCTTTAGGCCTGTGATTCTTTTAGTGAGGTATTTCTGAGGCCTTTCCAGTTGTTGCAGATGTCTTGAGAGGTACATACCAAATGGGGCGTTGTATTCTATAATGGGTCTAATGAGGGATGAGTACAGTGGGACAATGACCTCCTTTTTTCTGGATGAAAAGCCCTTCGTGATGAGGTGTGCCACATAGAAGGATTTCCTGACTGTTGTGGCGATGTGGTTATCGAAGGTGAGACCACTGTCCACCTGTGTCCCTAAGTCTCTTATCACACTTTCTGTGTTTAGTGTACTGCCACCTATATGGTAATTCCTGGATACATGTTTTTCCCAAAGGGATAACAATACATTTCTTGGCATTGAGCTTGAGCCCATGGCTCTGGCACCAAGCATCTGTTTCTGTAAGGCCCTTTTGTAGAGTATCCACATAATTTGGGGATTCAATAATGGCTCCCAGTTTGCAGTCATCTGCAAACTTTGTTAGCCAGAGTCCCTTAGTGTTGACCTGTACTTCAGAGAAGTAGATGCCAAACAAGAGCGGCCCCAGGACTGAACCCTGAGGTACTCCACTTGTCACTTGTCTGGAGCTGGATTTGGAGTCGGCTACTTTTACAGTGTGGGTTCTATCAGTAAGCCATTTAGAAACCCATTGGGTGACATAGGGATTAATGCCCAACTTAGCAAGTTTATCTATGATTCCAGAGTGGGGGATGGTGTCAAAGGCCTTGGCAAGGTCTAGATAGGCTGTGTGGACCACCTTACCCTTGTCCATGGCTCTGGAGACTGATTCAAAGAAGTCAATTAGGTTCAGGAGACAAGATCGGCCCTTCACAAACCCAAACTGGGTGGGGTCCAGTGTTTGAAGGTTGCCATTGTCTTTGTTTATAAGTTCCATGATAATACGCTCCATGGCCTTGCAGATAAGGCTTGTCAGACTGATGGGACGGTAGTTTCTGGGATCCAAGGTGGCTCCCCCCTTGTGGATTGGGATAACTGTAGCTCTGCGTCACTCAATGGGCACGAAACCTGAGGTGAGGCTATGATTAAACATGACACTTAGGTGAGGTACCAGTTCATATTGTAGTTCATGTAGTACACAGCCCGGGATGTCATCTGGTCCCATGGATGCTGTATTCTTGGCTTTAGAGAGTGCGTTTTGTACCTGTGTGGCCGTTATTACTGGAATTTGGCAATCTTCCGGTATTGAGATGGGTCATTTAGGGGGTGAAAGGGGGGTGAAGTTGGCACTGAATCGATCTGCCAGGATATTGGTAATATCCTTCAGATCAGTATATTTAATGCCATTCTGTTTTAGCTCAGAGCAGATCTGAGCATTGCCATTTAGATTCTTGACATAGTTATAGAATGCTTTGTGGTTGTCTTTGGAATCTTTGGCAATTTTATTTTCGTAACTAGCTTTGGAGGATTTTATGAGGCATCTCAGTTTCTTACTGAGGCTAGTAAGGGAGTTTTTTGCATCCTGGGATTTTCCTCTTTTCTGCAAAAGTTTCTTCCTTTTGTTGTAAAGTTTGTTTATGGCAGGGGACCACCAGATTGGCTACCTTTTTGGATGAGAGCATTTTGGTTCTATTTGGGATGGCACGATTCATGCATGAGTGGATGTGCTCGTACAGTGCCTTAGTGTAGGATTCAGCAGTTGAACTTTCAGTTCCCGTCTGCATGGGTGTCATGAAGTTTGTCACTTCTGACTTGAGTAGCATGAAGTTGGCTTTGGAGAAGTTTTATGGTGGTTTCTTTACTGGGGGTGGGGGTGGGATGTGGATGTTAAGGGTGATTAGCTTATGGTCAGACCTGACTAACGATGGGGTGACCATAGGTATGGAGCATTGATTTCCCATGTTGATAATGACCAGGTCTAGGATATTGGAGCCCCTGGTGGGACTATGGATTAGTTGATCCAGGGCGTTGGAATTTATGAATTCCAAGAACCGCTAAAGGTGTTGGGACATGAGTAGTTTTCCCAGTTAATGGCAGGGTAGTTAAAATCACCCAGTATTAGGGTGTTTGGTTCTATCTTAATATTTTCCAGTATGTTTAGAATATTTAAGTTTTATTTATGTTTATGCTATTTAAGTAACACAGTTGCATAATGCTTGGCTCATAACTTACAAACAAGCTAAGACTTCGATCACCATAGCCATTGTTTCAGTATTTGTTTTCAGCATTTTTGTCCCAGCTGCATAGATTGTGTGTTTCTGTGCTGACTATCTGCACTTTTTGAACTTTTTAATGTATATAGAACTGCTGCTCTCCACGCAGTGGTTCCTAGGAGTGATCTGTATAGTCACTGATATCTCACAGTGTAATTTCTGTAGACACCAGTCTCTCACAATGTTAGTTTCCCCTAAAATACCCTTACTGTCTAGTCAGACTTTGTACTTCTGGAGCATCTAGTTTGTGCATAGCTTAGCATTGCTCATCAAGTTCCTTGTCTTATCGAGCTATTCAATATTTCAAGTTCCCTCACTCCTCTGTAGTAGATCAGTAGCCATGGATATGCACTCCTGACTCTCTTTGTGGCCATTCTGGTTGAGATGAGTATTCTGAGGCATTGTAGCAATTGCCTCATGTACACTGACAACCCACTTATTCATAATAAAACAGATGAAGTACGTGAGAGGTATGAATACACTTTAATGCTGGAGGCAAAATTCTTTCACTCAACCAAATCTAATCCATTAGAGGCTGTCAGTGACACTTGCACCACACCTACTGCATAGGGTAAAGGCCCTACATACAAAACTATATATGCTGAGGCAGTTAAAGGTTACCTTCCTAAAATACAAAGACCTCCTGCACATCACAATAAAAAAAGGGTCCTCAGCCATTATATAACACTGCATTAAAACATTACCCACAGCTACACATAGTAACACCAGTATTCAATGTCTCTACTGATAAGTCCTTAAGGTAAACCAGCCCACAGCCACATTTCTTGATCATTGGTGACTCTATACTGAGGCACACCAATGTCCCCTTCACCAGAGTAATGAGAGAGTCAAGGTTAGCTCTCTTTCTGGGGTTAGTCTCTTTGAACCACAGGTACCAGTATGACTCTGTCTTAGTCCATGTGGGTGTTAATGACCTGAGAAGTAACTCCCTTGACAAGATGAAGTGAGACATAATTGAGCTCAATGATTATGTGTCTCACGCAGGTATGAGCCTAGCACTAAGCAGCATGCTATCTTCTCCAAGGATGATGCCACATTACCAACAGAAAATGATTGATTTTAGCAACTGACTTAGCTTCTGGTGTCATGGCCTGGGAGTACATGTTGAAAGACAATGATGCTTTGCCAGGGATGGTCTGCACTTATCCCCGCTAGGCATTTGGATATTGGCAAAGACCTTTTCCACCCTCATAGTGCCTTTTTTAGGCAATGCCAAACTGATAAACCTCCCAACTTAACTGAACCTAAGAAGGAATATCGAAAGGCAGTTCTGTTCAATGCTAGAAGTCTTAATAAGAAGCTGTACTCCGGTAAGGCTTCATCTCCCTGGAGAGTGTAGATATCTGTGTAGTAACAGAGGCATGGTTTAAAGACATGAAGAGTACCCCGGCAATGCAAGGTTATAATGCTTTTCACACCTTTAGACCAGCTACTGCACAGGAGGGAACTAAATGTGGAGTCTCAGTCTATATTAAAATCAGTCTCACATCCAGACTAGTTAAAGTAGATGACCCACTGGAACTCATACATGTGCAACTGACCATAAACAGGGTCTTGTACCATATCCTTGCAATCTATAGGTACCCCTCCTTGTCTCAGGAAATGCATTCTATCTATTTCAATGTACTAGAGTCCCTCCCTCACTGTTCAACCCAATACAATATTTAAGGGGAATCAAAACTACCCCTCTATAGATAGGGAATCCTACACCACTTCTAATGCACAAGCCCAGTGATTGCTAAACTTTAATACCAACATCCTGAAATAGTCTGCTCATTTGCCTGCCAGTGATTACAAACATCCTTCACCTTGTACTCACGAACATGGGGGAGCAATGTTCCTTACCCAATGTAATGTTCTTGCTCATTAGATCTGACCATATGGCAGTATTGCTTGAAATAAAAATTAAATCTGGGGACCCAGTGAAACGAAAAGCCTTTAGGAACTATTCCGAGGCTAATCTCTCTCTACTAAGTGACACCTTGGCTAAATTCCAAGCATTCCCAAACCCAGTAAATACTATAGCATAAGTTGGGGTATTTAAAAAAAAATCTCTGTATAGCCATATGGATAGCTACACAGAATGAGTTCTG
>NC_056748.1:273934206-274014206 GCF_019279795.1 Protopterus annectens
ATTTCAACATTTTAATGCAGATCACACTACAGTGCAGATCTGGAAATGTACCCTTTCCCTCACTGTAGTGTAATCTCAGAGTTTGTATATATAAGTAGCAGGGGGTGGCCGCAGCTCCCACATGGGGGTGCATGGGGGTCTTGCCCCCTGCAAAAATGTTGTTTAATGTGTGTTGCACAGTAGTGGCAAGTGTGGAAGTGTGGAGAATGTTTGAATTGTATCGAATTCGACATTCTCCACTTCCACTTTCGATTTTTGTGTCGGTTGATGTTTTTTTTCCGGTTATCTGGTTTGTTGGAATGATAACTTGCACAAAATGCATTCGGTGAAATGATAGTAAACCCACAACACACACATACACACACAAATATATATATATATATATATATATATATATATATATATATATATAAATATATATATATATATATATATATATATATATATATATATATGGGTGTGCATAAAAAGTATGAAACATCAAAATGTCGATGAGCTTAATATTGACACAGAATAACTGAAAATGTAACATCTACACGTCATTTATGCATAGCCTGAGAAATAACCTTTGAGCATGCAACTGAAAAACAGTATAGTGCATCACTGTTACTTAAATATACTAAAGGAAAAACACACACACACACACAAACACACACACACACACACACAGTGTACCCCCTTACTCTATCTTACTAATACCTAATAACTCTAACCTTAATCCTGGCCCTACAATTAATCATAGAAAATCCATTCCTGTAATGGTACCACTACACATAAAATCTTTGACACAGAACACATACAAAACACTCTCTCACACACACACACACACACACACACACACACACACACACACACACACACACACACACACACACACACACACACACACACACACACACACACACACACACACACACACACACACACACACACACAGAAACAAAAAACACAACACAGCTATCACCTAACTTAACCCTCACCCTAACCTTAAAATTCACACTATCCTCTTACCAAGCAGGAACCCACATGCACTCACACATACAAACTCCCCTTTCCAATGTTCACACACACACACACACACACACACACACACACACACACACACACACACACACACACACACACACACACACACACGCAAAATATGTAAATCTGCAGTACTCACCAATTATCTGGAACAGTGCCCCACAGAAAGAGGACAGTACCTCAGTTGTAAGAATAGGGCAGATGCTACAGTTTCAAGCATCAGATGCTGCAGACAATGCCTTTTGTAGTGATTTCACCTGGCTTACAGAATACGTAACAAAAGAATGAAAAAAGTATCAGTGCATGCAGTTTTGACTAATTGTATTGTGCATAATGAGATGGTCTGTATAACCACCAATCAAATAACAGAAAATAAAAGAATTGTGCTTCCCAAAAAGGAATTGGAGTTTCTTTTTGTTTCAGGTAAATGACGTTGTTAAGATAGTACAACAATCGTCCTACACTCAGTTATGATGAATATTTGTGATTGTCTTATCACAGATGTCTACTATTGGCAGGAGGCTTGCTGCTTGTGCCAGACCATGGTACACTGATTTTTTTTCACACTTCTCCACGTCTGGGTGACAAGTTGGTAAATTCAGGGAGTGGGAGGGGGCCTGGCCAGATGTGGGGCTGCAGGGGACTAGAACTCATGCAAAAATACTTTTTTTGTTTTGTGTGTGTGTGTGTGTGTGTGTGTGTGTGTGTGTGTGTGTGTGTGTGTGTGTGAGATTTTATTCAGTTTAGAAGAATGGCCAACATTTAACTCAGCCTACTGTGAATCAAGTTAATGTAAATGAAGCTGGTAGCTGTGTATAAATGGAAGATGGAGATAAGCAACTTCCCAGTCTCATTCACCAGTACCATTTTGGTAAAGAATGTTTATTCCCACTAGTTCTTTCTTAGTAAGTATAAAAAATAATCATCACCAGCCACCTTTTTCCCACTTTTCTACATGGGGTCAGGGTTTCGTGTTGACTGTTGCCATCAGTTCAATGCTACAGTCCTGTCTTTGGCTCTCATGCCTGACTGTTGCAGATCTTCTCTCGCACAATCCATCCACCTCTTTGCCTCAAATCTTCTTCACCAGACTGTCTTCTGCTTTTCTGCACATGAGCTCAAACCACTGCCATCTCTTCTCTTTGATCTTTTATGTAATTGGACAGGTAAAATATGGCTTTAGGTAATTAGGTATAAAGAATAAAATAATACTAAAAAAAAGCAAAAAAAAAAAAAAAAAAACTTCCCAAGCACTGAGTCACAGGTGCAGGAAGAAATGCCTTTCCCCCAGGAAATTAAATGAAATTATTAGTATCAGTAGCATCAAAGATGAGGTACTCTAATCTTAGAATCACAAATGCAAAATCCAGGGAAAGGCAAGCTTTTTAACACAAAAAACAAAGCAAATTTTGTACTTCTGGCTGTATGCCTTACAAAAAAGGTAACAGGGTAATGAAATATTTTTTTAAGTATCAAATTACCTCTTTTAAAAAGCCCGATACTTCTTAAAATCTTTATATATTTAAACAATTAGTTTTAGTCTGGTTTTACAATAACCCATAAATGTTAAGGCCATATACTCTTAACATACTAATCTGAATAGCTACCTATGCCATTTGTAGTGCAAGTCCTTCACTTTGTTCTTGCAAATTCTACTAAAAGCTGATAATAATAAAAGAGAAAGTGTTATACTTGTTACATGCTTTGTCATCTGAGTGTAGTTATGGTGTGCCTTAATCAATAGTTATAAAATGGACATCTAAAATAAGGACGTACTTATTGGACAAAACATGTCATGTGACTATGTATTACACAGACTGGGATTATATAAAGCTGTCACATCAATTAGATTGCTAAAATGAATGGGCTAACCATGAGAATATTAATACAACAAGACATAAGGAAATGTACATAGTTCAGATATTACCACACACTCAGTTGTCTTGTGAGGCATGAGCCCTAAAGTGCCTTACTGCAGTTATAAAATAGACATTTGTATTTTTTGCCGTTTGATTATATTTAGTAACTTATACATGATAATTGCATTCTATATTATGGGTAAAGCTGGTGGTTAATAAGTCAAATCAGGTAATTTAAAATAGTTTCTTCACACATTTCAGCTGTATAGTGTTATAACTTTTTAATTATGTTGAATTTTGGTATGAAGCTTTAAATGTAGTCATTTGAGGGACCCTTGAGTCAAAATGTTGAGCGCTGTTGCACAATGTAGTTTATTAACAGGTGCTAGCATTACTTAATGCCTCAGCTGAGTTCTAGCAGATGAATGAATCCAGATGAAGAGATTTGCATATCCGTATCACAGTGCTTCAGAAATATGTATATTGTTCTTCATATAATACAGCCTCAAATTATTCACAACAGTAATCATTCTGGTAGCAAGTCTAAGAACTGAAAGACACACACAGACACACACACACACACACACACACACACACACACACACACACACACACACACACACATATATATATATATATATATATATATATATATATATATATGTATGTATATATATATATATATATATATATATATATATATATATATATACACACACACACACACACACACACACACACACACACACACACATATATATATATATATATATATATATATATATATATATATATATATATATATATATATATATATATATATATATATATATATATATATATATATATATATATATATATATATATATATATATCTGCAAGGTGCAATGCTCCCCCAGCCCCATCATTTTTAAGCTGGTTTAGCCTGATGATATGTTTGTTGCATCCTGTAAGTATTCACAAGGGTAATCATTTTCAGGAAATGAAAAAGACATATGTAAGCAGTAATACTTCTCAACCCTATCATTTTTCTTAAGTTGGTTTACCTGCTAGTATGCTTGTTTACTTTATTTTACTGGGTTTCTATAATCATTTTTTGTGCATATATTTTTTACATTTTAATATGAATTTGTATTTATGCAGTGTTTTACTTTTGCGTACTGTGTCTTCAAGAATATCTCTTTGATGAAACACTGTCTGACAGAGTCTTTCTACAACGTGTGTGTGTGTGTGTGTGTGTGTGTGTGTGTGTGTGTGTGTGTGTGTGTGTGTGTGTGTGTGTGCGTGAGTGCGTGGGTGTGTGCGCAAGTGTGTGGGTGTGTGTACAACTTAACTCCTGGGTTACAGAAGGCTATCTTCTCTTGCTATAGGGACTGTTTATGCTTTGTTATATACTTTTGGTCTCTTCCTATATTGCTTAATTTCATGTTTGTTGGGTTTATGTCTTTATGTTATAGCAGGAGTTTTTTATTTTCTTGGTTATCATTCATAATTCCAGATCAAATAAAATAGTTACTTTTGAGTCTTTAGTACTTTCTTGCTTTGTTCTAGTTCTTTTTTCTCTTTTTTTAATTTTTATGCAGCCTGTGTAATGTATTTCAGTTGACTGTGTTATTTTATTTGTATCTGTTTACTTATTTGGAGTATTCCTGTGTTTGGTATTTTTTCCTGCTAAACACATTTTCAAGACTGTGGGATTTTATTATTTTGAAATCTGTGAAGGAGGATGGATCTGAGAGTGAATGGTCTATGTGGCATACACTAGTTTTTTTCCCATGCACAGAATAGATAAGATGCACATGTTTTCCTTGCCCATTGTATACATTTACAGAACTCACAACTAACCTATTCTGAGCCAAAAATCACTGTAGTACTGCATCTCTGATAGCTAATAAGCAAGAAAAAGAAACAGCCATCATGTTATTTTTCTTGCTATACACCACATTTAATAAGTTAATTCAAAAATGTTTTCTTTACATTGTGTATAATCTAGCTGTACTGCATCCTGAAGTATTTGGTGACTCTAAACTACAACCATTTTATTTTTTTTTGTTGCTCCTTTGCAATACTAAAAACAATGTAGCTTAAATCTCCATCTTATATCTTGCCTCAGTTCTAATAATAAATTAGCACTTTTGTCCTTTTTTTCTTTGACTTCATATTGCTTCCTGAAATGATTGAAATGAATGCAAATCATGCCTGTGCATACACTACAACTATGTATTACGTGTGCTAAAACAATGAACATTATTTGAATAAAAAAGCAGAAAGCACCCGAACCATTATAAAACAGAAATGGTTTATCAAGCTGTGTATCTGCTATGCTCACTTGGGTTTTGCCCAACACCTAAGAGTGTGTAACAGTATTTTACACAGTAATCATGTATTAGTATTATTATTATTATAATATGTGCTGCCTCATTTTGGCCCTAAACCACATTACAAAATAAAAAGGTTCAGTCATCCTATTGTCAAAAAGATATTCCATCATTATTCTTACAACCAGGTACATGCAGTTAGTGTAGAAGATTAGGGCTCTAAGCTATTAATAAGCTGCTTTTTGTAGACCAGGCTACAGGGTTTGGTTCCATCCAGCTCCAACTGCCTGCTGAGTGACTCTAAGCAAGTCATTTAATTAAACAATGCTCTTCTGTCACCCCTGAAAAGAGACATTTGTCCATTAGACTTACCTGGTTTACAAATGTATAACCAAGGAAAGGATTATTTTGAGCTGGCAAATAAGCTCTGAATTGATAAGACATAACAAGACCTTACTAAGTTTATGCTATGGTGATCAAAAAAAGCAATTACTAGAAAATACAACCAAAATCTATACCAGCTGTAACTGAAACGCTGAATATTGTAATGGAGACTTGAAAGCAGGAGCTTTAGTAAAGGGAAGATACAAATGACATACAAATAAATGGAATTTATGGGACCAATGCATGTAGAATAATGTTCAGAAGGAGGAATGAGGTTTAAGTGGAGGTAAGCAATTTACGAAATGTTGGAGTGAATGACAATTGTTAAAAATTGTTAAAAAAGAAAACAAATATGTATACTGCATAAAAACAATGAGAAATATCATGTTTTGTTTTCATTTATATTAATGTATGAGTAACAGTTTAGTTTTGATTGTGATTTAATAAAGATGTTAAACAAATAAATAAAATAAAACACACACACACACACACACACACACACACACACACACACACACACACACACACACACACACACACACACATGTCCCTCATAAATATATTTTTTGGTCTTTACTCACAGTAAGACGTTGTCCTGTTCGATTCTCAGCTAGAGTGTCTTCTGTGTGAAGACATGCATGAATGGGCGTACCTTCGTTGAAGGTTGTGCATCAGAGCCGGCAACTCGGTACGTAAAAATCTACTGCCAATCATTAGCAGACCGGAGTTCTGCTGTGGCGACCCCTAACTGGGAAAAGCTGAAAGACACAACGACTTTGACAGAAAATGTTGAGCTAGGTCTTAAGGTTACAAGTAAATCAATTAATAACTGAAATTAAATAATTAAGTACTGTTTGAGTAATCGTCATATTTTTCTTATGTACAAAAATATATATTAGAAGAATTAGATGGGTTGTAACTTTAAGTAGCTAACAGAGTGTAGTAAAATAAACAAAAAATGCAGGACATATGAGAAAATGTGGTGCATGCACTTTGTGTAAACATATTCTAGATGTTGCACAAGTATGTGTAAACATGAACATCATTGTTTATGGTAAAAATGATTGCAATTCTACAAAAGTAGTGTATTGTGCTCTGTGCCAGTCTTGCCCATGTTTCTAAGTGGACAAGACAGAGCGCAAGCTTAAATGTAGAATTAGTGAACATTTATGTGACATCCATAACAATAAAATAAATGCATTGGCTAGACACATTAATGCTTATAATGAACATTATTTTAAATGTATTGTGTTGGATTCGCTGCAAATCACAGGTAGAGGTGGAGCATGGCCGCTCCTGCTTGAAAAAGCTGAACTCTGCTGGCAAATCTGACTTGGAGCACATATTTGGCCAGGTTTAAATGAAGCAGAATCTCTGGCATGTCTGTTAAAATAAAAAGCTTGTTTAAGATAGATGCTAGGCATATTTGCAACATGTTACTTTGAATAGAACATAAAATGTTTCAAAGAACCATGTTTTGCTACAATGTGTACATAAATTTGAAACAAGTTGCTTTGTGAGTGAAGACTGTGTGTGTATCATGAGGCTAGTTACTGATTGGTCTCTAAGAAAAGGTGCGTATTTTAATTGAATGTTTGATTGGTTTTCTTTTTATTTAAGGGTGCGTATTGGTTCTTTGAATTTATCTGATGAAGTCCCGGTATTGTTGGCGGGATGAAATCCTGTACTATTGGTTTTAAGGATAATTTTCTAAATAAACCTGCATTTTCTACATCCAGCTGCCTATTTGTTTTTTGAGAGAATTAGATAGTGTTCATAAATCGGATTACAGGCATTTCATTGTTAGCAGTAGGAAATCATCCATACTGTTTACATTCTCATCAAGAGCATTGTTCTGCCTTCCCTCACATTTAAGTCAACTGAGTATAATGTTGTCAGAATGACCTTTATTGTGGAGTGTGTACAGAATGCTGAGAGGTCATTGTTCTTTCCAACAGAAATTAACAAAAGTTTGAAACTGTATTCTGTAGTAGCAGTTAGTTCCTCGAGCAACATTCAAAAGACCCAAGGAAGAGAATGGGAAAATGGCACCAATTATTTAAATAATAACAACGGTGGGAAGTACGACTGCTTTGACTGAGATATACCAGAACTCATTAGATGCATTCCAGAGGTCTGTAAAAGCTTATTTATTCAGTGATGTGTATCTCTTTAGCTAAGATCTGTCACCACAAATAAAAAAGAGAGCCTATGAGTTTAAAATTCAAACATATTTTTCATAGAAAGTAGTTCTACAGATAAGAAATGTAAAAAAGAGAGCACTGCTTTCAGTGGAGAATTCTTATTACAATGTAATCAGCATACAGCTCTAAATAGCATTTGTGAAGAACACTGGTCTATGAAGATTTATGTTATAACAGAGAAAAGGTATGTTCTCTAATAACCTTACCAGCAAGTGGTTTTCCTAAAAAGTTCTACAAAAACTATTACTGGAGTGAATCATTTATACAGCCATATTCATTCCCTCAGAGTTTTATACTTCTGAAATTAAATCATTGTATTATTGACTGAATCTAGTTAAATTCTGGCACGGTGACTCAGTTCATTCTTATGCTGCACCAGCATGGTTTTTCAATTTAAGAAACAGTGAATATCAGAAAATGAATGAAATATAAAACAACTTCACACATACAGTAAAGTATCAATGAAGGACTCAGTGATACAGATTTTGTCTTCTAGTGTTTGATTTAATTGCTGTTTAATAGTGTGTGTCCTACTGACATGAAAATGTTATCGTGTCAAACAAAAACAGCACATGTTCACAAAATGTAGATCCTATTGTCAAGTACCAAATATGATTTTTGAATTACAAAATAAATCACATCCTAAAACAAATAAAACAGCAAATTAAATTACATAAATCTGCGAAATAAATATGCTACAATATATTTATTGCTTGTTCCATAATGTAAAAAAATATACATAATTGCATAAATAAGTCTATTTCATAAACACAGTAAGGCACATCTAGATGTTGTCTCTTATGAGGTAAGTGTGTACCTTAGGTTTCAAAGGTCACTTTGCCTTCAGCTTTGCAATGCAGTTAGGCATGCTGTTACCACCAGTGATTGCAATTTGGGTGATTCAGGCAGCCATCTGGGGTCCACAGCTTTAGGGGGACTGTGGTCAGCAAGTCAATTCTTTCTCAGCTTTTTTACTTTAGTCGGTAGCATCTTACTTCTGTTCCTTTCCATGCTTTCCATGAGTTTTACGTCCAAATAATCCGATTTTAAGGATACCTTTTTTAAATAAGCACAATGCCTTTAACCACTTTCTAATACACAGCACTGCAAATTGCAACAAAATCAGGACAGAAAAAAGTTTTAAAATGTGCTTTTTAAGGAAACAGAAGCACAAAGCCCAAAAGCTGATTGTCAATAAATTGACTTTTCTGGCTGCCTGAGGTTGTAGAGATATTACCTTAACTCATTGGTTTGCATTGTATTAGTGCAGTAATAGTTTTCAAAATCTACCTGGCATATCTGTGGTTAGCTGGCAGCCTTGCTGTACGGGATTTCCTGATTTACTAGCTTGTGGCACTGTTCTCATCTTCTTCACGTTGTTTGTCATGTAAGAAGTTATGGTGTTAGGACATCCTGGACAAGCTTTGCATTCAAGGCTGGGTATGTCAACTGTTTTTTTTTTTCAGAATACGCCTGGTCTGGGTCTACCATGCATTATTGAAATTACACTTTACTGAACTTTAAAACGATGAGACGACTACACTGAAAACCTGCTTTTATGAATGCTTGCATCACTGGAATTTTAATCCAGGAAAGGAGGCAGTTGTCCAACATGGGGAAATTTGCCCTTTTCCCCACTATAGTGCAATCTCAGAGATGGTATATTTAGTTAGGGGGTATGGGGGGTTTGGGTGGGTTTGGTATGCTTTGGTGTGTTTGTTTTGTAATGTTGGACAACTGCCTCCTTTCCCGGGTTAAAATTCCAGTGCTGTGGCCATTCATTAAAGTAGGTTTTCAGCATAGTCGTCTCGTCATTTTAAGTTCAGTAAAGTGTAATTTCAGTAATGCAAAGCAGACCCAACTGCATATTAGAGCTTCTTCACTTTTGCAAAATAGTTAATTTTCTGGTAAATCACTGAAGATTACAGTCAAACAAAGCATTAGAGCTTCATATTTCTTATTGTTCTTAAAATTATAGTTGATATTGTTGATGCAGACTAGTGTAATATATTCTGTTTTGTGTCAATGTTGCCTTTTTATGTACTTTCATTTAGCAACCATAGCACATCATGGTATACTGTGGTGTTTCAGGAGTTAGTTATGGAACTGGTGCCTTGGAAAAATTATTTGGCATAACCTTTGAAAGATAATTGACTGATATGGGTTCCTGATATAATTAATTGCCAACTTGTTGAGAAAATGTAAACACTTTCTTCCATACCAAATGGAGTAGAAGATATGGAGGATATAATTGGAAGTCACTTGGTCCACAGTTATGCTAGTTACAATTTCTTCTGGGTGTTTATTACTGCCATTTCATTCTGCACTTGTTTACTGGGTGTCCTGCTGCTTTATGTGAAATGATTTTTAGGTTCACATGTTACTGGTATGCCTTTTATTTACAGCATTATATCACACTGTGTCATATTTTAGAAACAACATCCTATCATTACATGTCAACTGTTGGGAATTTTGCAGAATGTCAACATTTTTGCCTCATGTTTTTGGTCTGTTTTAAAAATCTGTGATATTCTGGTAAATCATTGAGCATTGAAATCATTAAATAATGACAGACTTTGAGTTTCAGACTTCTAATCCTTCATAAAATGCATGATAACGCAAAACCTGTTACTCTCTCAGCTTTCTAAGTTTATAAGAACAATATTTAAAATTTGTCCATGACTTTTGAACATTTGCCTTTTGCATTATTTTTGGCTTTGTCCAGAATTCTTGCTGTAACTGGTTGATTTGTATCCTTCCAACTACACATTCAGGTGACTAAGTTAGCACCTCTTTATTTTAATATCTTTCTATCTGAACAGTATGAAAAGTTACTTGTGAAATTTTGGAGAAAAACGCAATTCTTGGTTTGTGTACATTATACTATGTTAGAGCATCGATGTACTGAATATTAATACACTAACTGTCATCACTGTAAAGAAAACTTGTTATTGGTAGCATTGCTGTTTGTACCTTTTAACAGCATTTACTGTTTTCAAAATATTTACATTTGTTTGTTTTGTGTTTTTTTAACGTGACTTTTCAGAAAATGCTCTGGGATGTAAGAATGTGTGTAGGCTGCTAGAGGTGTGACATTCCACAGCTCACAGTTGTTAAATAATTTAAAATATATTCATAGCCGGCGTTAGGCACCCACCAAACCTGTGGCCGCGGGGAGCCCCTGATTATCTCCCCATGTACGAGGGCCCCCATATGAAGCAGCTGCGGGTTTTAACATCTCTTCCACTCCTTGTTTGGCGCCTCATTCATTCGGCAGCGCCATTGCACGATTCCGCTTTTTTATTTCCCTTAAAGAACTTGGTTCCTTGATGGCTGCAGCCAATCAGGTCCCGTGCTTTATTTGTCAGCTACTCTGAATCAAGTCCGCTTCAGTGAAGCAAGGGACCTGATTGGCTACAGCAGTCAAAGAAGCAAGTTCTAGCTTCCTGATCAGGTTTTCCGTAATATGTGGTCTGTTGGGTCAGTTCTTTTGATTGTCGACGTTAGGCACACATCTGAACTGCCCAGATTTTTGAGAATATCCAGATTTTTGCTTTATATTTTTGGTTTGTTCTTCATAAAATTTGTGGTTTTCTTATACATTAATGAGTATTGAAGTCACTAAATAATAGCAGACACATACATTTAAGTTTCAGACTTTATATCCTTGAGAAAAATGTATGCCAAAGCAAAGTCTGAAAGCAAGTTTGTAAGTTTACACGAGCAATATTTCAAAAGTGTCCCTATTTTTAAGCCTTTGTACCCGTTTTATTTTTGGCTTTGTCCAGATTTTTCATGCTAAGAGGTTGAGAGGTATGCTGTGAGGATGGATGGAGGATGCAAGTTTTGCTGGAACGACTGTGGGACCAGCAAAGTGACTGTATTTTAACTGCCCTTGTAAGGGCAATTTCTAAAAGATCTGAAAAACTGTCCTTTTAAGGGCAATTTAAAAGGGCTGAGCATGTCTGGTCTGTGTCTAGTAGAAGCAAGCAGAGGATTAGTAGCAGTCTTCTATCAACTGCAGAAAAGGTAAGTTGCTAGGTTTATTTTTAACTTTATTTTTTGCTGAGGGGGGTGAGGAAACCTAGGGAGAGGATTGTATAACTTTTTTTCTGCAGAGTTCTTATGCTAAGATGATGTGTGTGTGTGTGTGTGTGTGTGTGTGTGTGTGTGTGTGTGTGTGTGTGTGTGTGTGTGTGTGTGTGTGTGTGTGCGTGTGTGTGTGTGGGCAGGGAGTGAGGGGCTGTGGTTGTAACAGTTTTATTTTATCTTTGTCCAGAATTCTTCTGCTAAGAAACTGAGGAAGGAAGGCTTGTTTTTAATTAATGTCCAGATTTGATGTAGTTCTTTATCGTCTTGCATAAGAATGTTCAGTATTGCATTTTTGTTTTGTGTACACTTGTGCTGAAATATTGGTAGTGGGGTATAGTGGCTGTGAGAATGCTGCAGAATATACAGATGTTTTAATGTATACCAGTGCAAACCCTGTTCTGCTAGTATGTTTTGTATATACTGGCAATGTTTAAAATTATGCCTGATGCTACACCTTTGTTCTACGATAATTTTTTGCTCTGTCCAGAATTATTGTGCTGAGAGGTTGGGAGGGGAGTTAGTGGCTGTGAGAATGTTGCAGAATGTACAGCTGCTGTTTTAATGTATACTAATGCAAACCCTGTTATACTAGTATTGTGTATACCGGCAGCGTTTACAACTACCCCTGATGGTACACCTTTGTTCTATGATAATTGTTTGCTTTGTCTAGAGTTATTGTGCTGACAGGTTGGTAGGGGGGTTACAGTCTGTGAGAATGTTGTGCAATATTCAGATGTTTGCCTGGTATTTATCTATTTTCATTAAAACATGTGGGGTTACACAATGCATTTTAGTTCATAATCTGTTATTCCAGCATCTATATTTGCCAATAAACCCATTGTATTTTATGTTATGCCTTTGTGTTTTTGTTTTAATTTCACTTCATCCAGATTTATTGTCCTGAGATACTGGGGGGTAGGGGCTGTGACAATTCTGCAGAATGCACTGATATCAATGCGTGCCAGTGCAACCCCTGTTCTACTATTGAAGTTGATCATAGCAAAGTTTCAAACTATCCCTGATGTTACGTCTTTGTTCTGCATTTTCTTTCTTTTTTTTTTTTTTTTTTTGGGCTTTGTCTGGAATTGTTACGCTGAGAGGTTAGGAGAGGGATAGGGGCTATGAGAATGGCGCACAATGTTTAAATGTTTGACCTGTATTTTTGGTCTGTTAGTCATCAAAAATGTGAATTCACACACTGCATGCTACTGGAAAAATCTGTTATTCTACCATCCTACCATCTTTATTAGTTCATAACCACAATGTTTTAAACCCCTAATGTTAATTCCTTGTCTTGTTTTTTTTTTTTTGTACCTCCTCTAGAATTGTGCTGAGACTTTTGGGGGGACTATGAGAGTTCTGCAGAATGTACTGATTATTTTAATGAATGTTAATGCAATCCCTGTTATTCTAATATCTTTCTAAGTTTATCATAGCAAAGTTTGTAACTATCCTTGATGTTACACCTTTGTTCTGCAGTTATTTTCAGTTTGAAAATATGCTGAGAGGTTAGAAGGTTGGTAGGGGCTGTGAGAATGTTGCACAATGTCCAGATGTTTGTTAGTTTTGGTCTGTTCTTCAAAAATGTGGGGTCACACGATGCATGCTACTGCAAAATCTTATTCTAGCATCATTATTAGTTCATAAGCCCAGTATTTTAAATTCTTAATGTTCAATCTTACTGTAGTGCTGTCCATCATGTGTGGGTGTCTATGTCCTGTCTGCGAGTCTGTGTAACTGTTTGCCTCTGTCTCTGTCCTCAGTGGCGTAACTACGTTAGAAGCGCCCTGAGGCAAACTTTTCCTAGGCGCCCCAACATTCAACAAGGTGGACAGCATCACTTATTTTCTCATCTAGAAGTGAGTGGCCACAATCAATCAATAAACAAATGCCGCACAAACCTATTCATACCTACAATTAAGTACGCTCTTGCCTTTCTCACTGCCTCTTTTACATCCAACTGCCAACATCTTCAGGTTTTATCAAAACAGTTGTCAGGTTTTGCAGCTTCTTCCTCTTATCTCTCCCCATCTTAGCATCCCATGTACCAAACACAGACCAGTCACTGTTCATGTGTGTTACCTTTTCAATTCTTACATATTTAAGCTGTTATTCTTATTGCCTCTCCATCACACAGTCTCCACTTTCACTAGAGTACTTCACTTGTCACTTCTCTCTGAACACATACATGCACCATCCCACAACAGTCTTCTAGGTTAATATTCAGGCAGCTCCATTTATCTACCATTATAATGCATCATCATGGAAACAATTCCTAGCTGAAACCGTTCAACCCAATATTATGTCTGAATTAAAAAAATCAAAATAAAAAGACTATAAATGCTACAATAACAACCTTTATAAAAAATCAAATATTTTCCACATAATAAAAATTACTTGTCAATTATGCTGTACAGATCATAAGAATAAATGCAAGAAAAACAAAAAATGTGCTTCTTTACAATATTCTGAAACTACAGCACTTATAGGATTTATTCTGTCAGAGAAACTTGCTTCTTAATGCATTCAGGATTAACACCAACAATTCAGAAACTATGTATTATGAGTAGTCTGAAGTCGTTGGAATATAAGCACTATTCATAGACGGAGCAAGAATAGCCTGAAAGTTCTGCATAAGTATATTTCTATCTTAATATGTGTGAAGGCACTTCATGTGAATTCCTCTAAGTGGAAGAACAAGTACAATTAAGAAAAATAACAGAGCACTCCCATAATATCAGCTAAGTTTCAGTTCACATAAAACCTTCAACAACTCACTCTGACAGCAAAAATTAATACACCTTATCAGGCAAAACTTAACATTCTCTTGCAATATTGCAGAAGTGAATAAAAAGGTAAAATCTGTATTAAATACAAAAATACATTCACTGTACAACCCTATGTCTGTGCAAGACATCCTTCAACCCTCTCAAACAAACACACGGATATAAAAGTATGCGCATAGTATATACAAATACACATGGAAACAAGTGCATAGTAGCAGAAGACAACAGTCTGCTCAGACAGAACATCCTAAGGAAAGTAATGTGGTTCTTCTGAAAGACCACACAGAACATGTACACCCAAACAAACCTGAAACAGTATGTGAAAAAAGTATTTCTTGGAAGTGGGATAAAGGAGGTTCAATACAAATCACAAGCTACAAGTGTTGTAAAAGTCACTAGCACTTGGATACCATCTTTAAGCACTAAATCAAAGTCACATCAGAGCTCACATACTGATACTAACATATCCTTAAGTCACTGCACATGCTTTGGCTTGAAAACCCCTGTTAAATAAAACAATCTGATTTTAACAATATAAACAAAGCTACAAAAACTGAGTACATATGTAAATACTTCTATCCAACCAAAATGCAGCTTAGTATCCACAGTGCCTGCAAAAAGCCATTTAAAGTTAATACTTTACATTAGGGGATGAAACTAAAGCAGGTTTGCTTCAGGTGAACATGCATAGGAGCCAGTGTGATTTAACTCAAAACACTCTGGACCAAATACATAAATCAAACGCAAAAACATCATATACAGACAGTCAAAAAAGCAGATACCAAGTTATGCATTATTTCTGTAAATGTACACAATGTACGCCAATAAAATCGGAGGTTTGACAACAATAAACTGGCACAGGATGGTAGAAATGCGTTAAAATGCATTTTACACTGAATACTTTTTATTATTATTAACAATAGCAATGCATCTTTAAAGTGAGAAACCACAGGGTATATACAGTGCCACAAAACCGGTTAAAATGATTAGAACATAGTGATTAATAAATGAGAAGTCCGCAAAAGATGATCTCAATACATTTATAATTCATGCTGCCTGTAACAAACTACAGAAGTAATCGAGCCTCAGCCAATCAGAAAACATTTGACAGTTTAATCAGGGTTAAAGTAAAGGGATGTTTAATGAAACGGTTCGTTTAATTTGTGAAGTCATAATGCTAAAATGTGTTTCTCAAACTGCAAAACATGGTTTAGTTAAACATTTTTAAACTGCACATTACACAGTGGAATGATTAATTCAGGTCTAGTCAGTGCAGTGCTTACCATGCACCAATTAATCTTGTATCAGGTGTTGCTTTTACATTTTCTGTACATCAGTAGCTTCCAATAAACTTAAATAGACAGTAAATAAGCTATTTCTGTGGGCCATTAAACACATCCGCTATGCCTCAGTCCTTAAAGACACACAGTGACAAGTTGCTACTTCCCTATACTTCAACTCAATGGATGTTAACATGTAGCCTGGTACCACGCTGTTACACCACAAAACATACGAAAAGGCACTACCTATTTAGCAATAACAACAAGCTACAGTGGTGCAGCAATAACTGTATGCCTTTTCATTTACTAAACACTCCAAAGTTGAATCTGATAAGTAATGTCACAACCAAGATGCCAACATATGTGAATAGTAATTTTCACGAAAGAAACATGATGCTGATAATGTGCCAAAACATTGAAAATGAATTGCACTACCATTCGGCGGGCCAAAGCCTAACTGCTACACTGCTGATATCATAGACACCTTACACTATGTGTTTTAATTTGGGAGTATATGCATCAATTTATACAGCAACTTTAAATATTTATGTACACTTCCCATTATGGCCAAGTCGGGCTCTCAGACAAAACAGAAACGCCTGTTTACATCACTTCCACAAAAGACTATAAACTGTTAAATGTTTTTGAATGTAGTCTAGACAAGTAAAATAGTTTGAAACACTACACGGATTATCATATAAACATATAGTAAATTGCAGCTGCAGAGGACAACTAGGTGCACACCACAAAAACGCTATTTTCTTTTTCTCTTAAGAACAACATACCTGCTGGTACCCAGGAAATGTAATGGCCACTCATCATATCGCTTATACAACCACTGTAATCAACATTTCCAAAATTAAGTAGCTACTTAACCCCAAATTATTTCTGTGCAACTTCAGCATGATCAACGAAGGCTCATTCCAGACATATACTAGGCCAGGACTACAACCCCTCCCTCTCTTTGGATATTTTCGTCTGTGTTTCTTCCCGGGTCTGCAAACATCTCTACTACACCCAGCTTCATTTGGGCAGTTCAAATTCAGCAGTAAAGCAAACAATCCATGACAACATCTGTCGGCCCAAAGCACCCCCTGCCGCTTGGCACCCTGAGGCAATTGCCTCACTTCGCCTCTCGTAGTTACGCCACTGCTGTCCTGTGTGAGGGAGTCTGTGTGGGTTTCTTTGTGTACCTCTATGGGACTGGCTACCTTGATGCTGTACAGAGGCTTGCCATAATGTAACATTACTACTAAATGCCAGTCAGAGAGTGTGTGTGTGTGTGTGTGTGTGTGTGTGTGTGTGTGTGTGTGTGTGTGTGTGTGTGTGTGTGTGTGTGTGTGTGTGTGCATGTGCGTGTGTGTGTGTGTGTGTGTGTGTGTGTGTGCATGTGTGTGTGCATGTGTGTGTGTGTGTGTGTGTGTGTGTGTGTGTGTGTGTGTGTGTGTGTGTGTGTGTGTGTGTGTGAGAGTGGCTACCTTGCTGTAGTACAGGGGCTTGTCGTAATGTAACATTAGTACTAAATGCCAGTCAGTGTGTGAACCTCTGTGTGTGGCTACCTTGCTGTGGTATAGGGGCTTGTCATAATTTATTGGTATTAAATTTTATTTATTTAACATTTGCTGACCAGGAAAGTCCAACTAGGACAGAGCCTATTTTTAGCAGAGGCCCAGGGAGAAACGCTGCAGAAGCATGTCTTTGGAATATGAGAGGAAACCACAAGAACACAGGGAGAACATGCAGACTATGCACAGAAGGCACCCCAGCTGAGAATCGAACCAGAGAACCTCTTGCTGAGGGGGGGGGGCAAAGTTAACTGCTGCACCACTGCGCAATCCCAGTCAGTGTGTGTCTGTACCATTGTGAGTGGTTACTTTACTGTGGTACAGGGGCTTGTCATAATGTAACTTTGGTATTAAATGCCAGCCAGTGTGTACCTTGACATTTCAAGTCTTTTTAATGGTCTGAATGTAGTAACACTACACAGTGATTGTTAAATGGTGCTGTATGAGTTTGATAGGGAGGGAGGCATGATGGCAATATGATTACACTAGTTATATTCTCCTGGGTAGAGCCTCCAACTTGAAACTTGCTGGGGACCCCCAAAATATTAGCACCGGCCCTGAATATATCACTGATTTGGGGCATTTGGTCCCATATTAATTTTAGCGTTATCCAGCATTCTTGACCAATGAAACAGAGAGGTATGCATGTGTGTGTGTGTGTGTTTTTATAGTGACCTAAGTAAAAATACTCCTTTGTTGAAGGTGGTGCTGGTCATTCCTGAAGAAGACAGCACATGAGGCATAGTATGTTGTAATCTTGGCAGTACATAGTACATTTTACATTTCATCAAAACACACAACAATGCCTAATTTTCGTAAAACAATTCCTACTTTGTAATGGGATTGCTAAGTGTTTTTCACACACACACACACATATATATATATATATATATATATATATATATATATATATATATATATATATGTATACATATGTATACATATATATATATATATATATATAGGGTCTATATCATATTCTCAAATGCCGACAATGTTGAATCTGACATTGTCGACATGAGAATATCGAATGCTCAGAATCTCGAGCGTGTAAATGGAAATCTCAGTAAGGGGATGTTGTGCAGTCTTGATGTTGGTATATTTAAGTAGCGGGGGGTGTGGGAGGTGCAGCCCCCCACGTGGTTGGTGCATGGGAGCTTGCCCCCTTGCTTAAACCCATTAGGGTACTTTTTTCTTTTTGTCTTTTTATAAGGTCAAAGTTTGAAGACATCGACCATATGTTGTTCGATGTTTTCAACCGTCGATCTTATAATATAGACCCTATATATATATATATATATATATATATATATATATATACATACATGTATGCATTACTTCTGGTGAAACCTATAACACGGTAGATTTATAAAGAACAAATATATACTATGCTTTGTAATCTGCTGTACACTTTATTAATGACCCCCGACACCAAACACATATTCACAACCAGTTGACTGGTGTTGGCAAGTTAGTTGCCATTTCACATTTTCTACTATACACACATACAATGTGTAGAACAGAAATTAATTTTGCATATTAATTAATTATACTACTAAAGAGTTTAGAGAAAACCGCCCTTTACATACTTTATATTTTAGTTGGGGGCATTATTTCCAAGCTGTTTGACCCTTCCCAGCTAAGATGTCTATATAAATAACAAGACATGTCTTTTTCATGTTATTTATTTTTTTTACCTCCCCACCACGGACCTTCAGGTGACACCAGTTCCTTTACTTATTCACTGGGTCTACTGAACCTGCCTTACCCTCCTCTGTGTTCAGGCTGACCCATGTCTGGGACCAATTTGGAGATTAAGGATAGTGGTGCAGCATCATCCTGCAGTCAAGGAGTGTGCTGTAACTTCCACCATCTGACTGCAGCCTTCTGAGCTTTGAAATGACTGCCTTCAGATGGTGCATGTACATTTCTGCTCATGAGCAGCCTCCTGGCCAAGCAGCATACAGCCTGTAGCATGCAACTTGCTGGGGTCTTAATGCTGCAATTTCAGTTAGTCTAGGCTGTCTTCCTCCCCTAGGGTGGGCAAGCCACTGTTCTTTGCTCAGTCCCATCATCCCCTGCTCACACCCTGCAGCACCCATGCTGCTAGCCATACATAGGTCATCTAGGGTGCAGTAAGGTCATTATCCCTGTGCACCATGGGATTGGATATCTTTCTTGTGCTTTTGGTGCTTTAGTGATTGCATTATGCTTTTTCTGAGCTTTTGTGAGAAGACAAACATTTTATTTGAAGGCTAGCCTTCATATTAAACAAGTAGTCATTATAAATTTGCACTTAATTACTTAATTACAGTATTAGTGAATGGCTACATAAATACTAGCAATAGGCTACTGTAGTGTGAGGTAAGTTTTTTGATAAATCCTGTTAGGCAACCAGATATGGTCATTCAGTGGACAAATAAGTTGGGAGACAGGAGTACTTTGGTATGGCTGATCAGCAAATGTGTTTTGTATGAAAATGAGCCATAGTTCAGCCAGTCAGATTTATTTTATTTTTTTTACTACTTTTAGACACCTGAGATGTATACACATACAACAAAGTAACTATAATTGATGTCCTGAGTATGTGGGCTGTGTGGGAAGGAACCATGACTGATGTTATTTTTTTTTCTCAGTTATTCTGGACTAGCTTTGCAAGACTAATGTAATCTAAGTGAAGCAAGTTGGAAAGTAGTATTTTACTGTGGGGGGTTGTTTCTGTGAAATTAAGTTGCAGTATATTATTTGGCCACTATATTTTATTGCAGTCAGATGTCTGAGGGCTGGGCAGTTAGTAAAGTGGGTATAACTTTTGGGTGGGAATGGAGGCTGGCTGTGGATGAAAGCAAATTATCCTCTTGTTTGAATGTTTAAACAGTCTAGGTTTACAAGGCTAGCATTTGTTCTTTTTTATTTTATTTAATTATCTTTTGTTGACTGGGTTTGTTCCACTAGGCTAGTAGCCTCTTTTCAGGAGAGACCTGAGGTGGTATTTATACAACTAGAAGAAATTTGCTCAGGGCATTGCAGAACTTCCTCTACTCTTGGTAGTTAGAGTAAGGCTTTGTGTGTTACACATCCTGACTTCCTGTTTCCTGTAAAGTCATGGAGGCAGCCAAGAGGAAAAGGGAGAAAATATGGCTAATTGAACTTTTGCTGAAAATGGAGTGAAAGTTTCTAAAAATGTAGTTTAAATAGTAGAATTGCTACCAGAGTTTTTTTTCTGATGATGTGGGTGCAGAAAAAACAGTGACATTGGTGGAAAAGGATATTGTAGCCATAACAGAGATGGATTCAGAGGAAAACTTTCACAGGAGATTGTTTTAAGGAGAGACAGTTACCTCTGAAAAATTCATAATTACAACTCTCCAGTCGGGAGGGGGGGTTATGGGATGGTTATTTGGAAGAAATGGTAAACCAAAGTGAGCCAGAAAGTGGTGCAGCAATTTCATGGAACGACATCATGGAAAAAATAGAAGAAGAAAAAGGAGAAGAAGAGACTATGTCAGCAAAAGTTCCAGAGACAAAAAACTTATGCACAAACTGTTGAAGAAGGATCAAAGAAGAAAAAAGAAAGAAAAGAAACAAAAAAGAAGTATACAGTAGGTGTGAGCAGTAAAAAAGAAAAATGTTTGGACAGGTATGAGGTTTGAAACTTTGTCATAGCACCTCTGGGTGACAAAGTAAAAGAGATAAGAGAATTTATTTTAATTAATAAAGAGATTTTTGTGACTTGATATTTGTGACTGAGCAGGCCATGGAAAATGTTTGGGTGCATATGAACAAAAAGAAAAATCTAGCAAAGCTAGACTTCTAACTCTTGCATCAGCAGCCCATGGGCCTCTGATGCAAGAGGTTTAAGGTATCACACAGTTAGAAGTCTAGCTTTGCTTTTTGTGTTTTTTAACCAGTTGGTTATCTGTGTGATCTTTTAACTCTCTTTGTTTTAGGGTGCCTATGAACAAAAGAAAAATATTCATCCATGGTCAGAATATGTGATGCAAGCTTTTTACAGACAAATATAATGATCCAGTTTAGAACTAAAGTTGAAGCAAAAGAACTGAAAGAACATGTTTTAACTATATGTAAAGAAGAAATGAACAGTACAAAAATATATGATGAAAGAGGGCTATGGACTGGGGGATGGGAATGTGGAGTAATACTAAAAGTAGAAAATGATAATGTTATACACATACCTAGTATTATTAATGTTCATGGGAAATGGGGCTTTTGTGAAATACAGGGGTCAACCAAAGGCTTGTTATTTTTATAGAAAAAAATGATCATTTAACCAATAAATGTGATAAAAAAGACATTATTTATGTGGTAAAACAAGACATAATGCAAATAAAAATGTGATTTAAAGTGCAAAAAAATGTGGCAATATGCATCATTCATGGCTCGAATGTGAAATGAATGCACAAGAAAATGAAAATGAAGTTATAAGGGGAAAGAGATAGAAAAATGTGTTGTACAAGAAAATGTACAAAAAATGTGACTGATAAACAGCTTATACTTGAAGTTAAAGAAAGTAACAAGGAAAAAGAAACAGAGGAGACAAGTGAGGTAGAAGTTGATTGGTGCACAGTAAGAAATAAAAAGAATTCAATAGGGAAAAGAGTTAAAGGAAAAGAAAATTCAAAAGTATAATCCTTAGAGAAAATAAGAAAGGAAAGGCATAGACATTTTATTATACTAGCTGTTCTTAAAAGCTGAAAATATTAGCTTTAAATGTGAACAGTATGAAAAATCTTAAGAGGAGAATAGGTATATTACAATGGTGTGCTGCAGTAGATGTACATATTATTGTTTTAGAAGATATCAGATTATTAACAGAGGGAGAAAGAACACAAACTGAAACACTTCGGAATGTCATGTTAGTTTGGAACACGGGGAAAGAAACATGCTCGGGCATATGTATATTATGTCAAGAAAGCGTTAAAATATTACCTGTAACCATAGTGGAACTAGGATGAATTATGGTAATAGACTTGAGATGGAGAAAATATGTGTATAGAATTGTAGCTTTATATACACATGTAATAAAAAAAGAGAGAAAGGATGTTTAAAAATATTCTTGAATATGTTTGTGTAATTATGGACATCATGGTGGTGGGTTATTTTAATTGTAATTTAAGAAAGAATAAGAGCAATTGTGATGTTAAAATGGTTAACAAAATTATGAGAAGTGGAGAGTTACGTGTATGGTAGAATAACTACTGGACCTACAAAAGGAATTAAATTAGGACATAAATTGATTATTTTTTAATATCTGATAGTTTAAAAGTTATAAAAAAAGGAATTAAGTATGCTGGATTTTCAGATCATGTGGCTTTATGTGTTAAAGTACAGGAAAATGAAGAATATATAAGAATAGGGAAAGGAATAAAGAGAATTAATGAAAATGAATTAGATTTAGAAGAGATAAAAGAACTTATGTAATTATGGAAATACTTTTTAAGAGAAATATAAAAAAGTGTTTTCAGAATGTATAAAGAAAAAAGAAGAAAAGAAAAAGAGAGATATAAGATATTAAGTCAAAAAAACATTTAGAGACTTAGTAAAGACAAAAACATTTTTTGAAAAAGAACAAGATATATATAAATGAATCAAATTAAAATTAATAACTTGTTATATAAACAAAAACATTATTTACAAGGAAAGAAAGAAGATGTAGCCCCATATTTGAGTAAAATGATAAAAGTAGGAAAACAATAAGAGAATTAAAAAATAAGGAAGGCAAGCAAATAAGACAGCAAGAAGAAATATACAAAATAATTAAAGAATATATATTGGAATTATTTGTTAAATGAGAAGAAAACATAGAACAAATTTCTAAAGGTGAAAAATCAAATAATGAAGATAATGAGTATTTAGAACAAAAAATAACTATGAAAGAATTGAATGAAATTCTAAAATGTATTAACATGAATTCTGCAACAGGGTTGGATGGAACGAATATGGTATGTAAGAAAAAGAGTGGCAAAAATATTTTTATAGAAGTTATGAATGAATTGTTAAAACTGGAATTAAAGAGAAAGATATATATATAGGAGTTATAAAATTTATATTTAAATTTAAAAAAAGGAAATAAAGAGGAGATATAACTGGAGACCTATAGCATTGAAAAATACAGATTATACTTTTTTATGAGAATAATAACAAAAAGGTTACAAAAAATGGATAGAATATATCACCAAAATGTATTA
Source organism: Protopterus annectens (assembly GCF_019279795.1). NCBI lineage: Eukaryota > Metazoa > Chordata > Ceratodontiformes > Protopteridae > Protopterus > Protopterus annectens. Next base: position 273,957,930 of record NC_056748.1, read on the forward strand.
GGAAGAAAAGGAAAAGTAAGCCAAGAGTTATTATGGGTAATAAGAGAAATAATTGATGATATCATAAATAAAAATGTAGAAGCAAAGGTTATGATATGTGATATGAGTAAAACATATGATAATATTCAATATAAATCATTATGGTGAATTTTGTAGGCATATAATGTAAGCAAAAAACATTACAATTAATAAAATTCATTTATGAAATGAACTGTATGAAACTAAATGTAAATGGCTGGATTGGGGGAAGAAATAAAAATAGAATGTGGAATAAAGAAGCACTGCCCAGGCAGTAGTGTAATTTTCTCATTAGTTATGAATGTAATAGTGAAGGAAATTTATAAAATGTCAAGTAGTGGTGGATACAAAATGATGAAGGAAGTGCCAATAATGTATAATTATGTGGATGATATTGTATTAATTGTTAAAAATAAAGTATGGATGGAAAAAGTAAATGAAAAATTAAGTATAAATTAAAAAAAATGTTTTATGTGTAAATAAAGAGAAAAGGAAAGGATTGGTTTTGAAGGTATGATAGTAAGTATTGAGTTCAATGAAAATATATAAATATATTGGGTATAATATTTGGAAAGAATGAAGACAGATAACAACAATGGGGTAATGTGCTCAGAGAAGTTAAGGCTATGACTATTTTTTGGAAATCATATAGATTTTCATATAGAAAAAAAGCACATTTGTTGTACACAATGGTAATAGAAAAAAACTGCTTATGTTGCTTATATGATTCCTATTAAGTATGAAAAGTAACTAATGATGATTATATTTTCTTTTATATTGGGCTCTAGACAATCCAATCAAGAGAGGGATTCTATATATGAAAGAAGAGCAAGGAGGCTTGGGTTTAATAAACCCAATAGTACATGCAGCATCTTTAATTTTATATAAGGTATTAAAAGGAATTATGAAGGAAAATAAAAAAACTTGATAGACATGATACTATATTATAAACACAAAGAACTGTGGTAAGAAATGGAAGTTAAAAAAGAAGTAAAAGCATTGTGAATCAAGAAATGAAAGAGTACCGAGACAAAATTGTGTTATGGAAAATAAAAAAAAACTAATATATGTGAGAAAAATAGAAAGGAATGGTACTTAAGTATTATGAAAGCATCTTATTATATTGATCCATGGAAATATTTAGAAATAGATAAGAACAAAAGACCAATAAACCAGGAAAATAGAACTGCAAGGAGACAAGCTGACCAACCATTGAACCTCTTTATTATTTAGTGCTTTCGTCTGGCATTCACCTCAAGACTTCATCAGAATGAATTAAAAACATTAAAGACTTGATTTTATACAAAACTAGTGTGCCACATGTTTAAATCTTAAAAAATAATAGGCTGAAATCCCAATCAATCAACCCTAAATGCAATACACTTTTATAACCCAAAGCAAGCAGGTAAAAAGCACTTGCAATATACACTGCTGTTAAACCATTTATATAAATTGTTTTACAATAATTTTAATTGCATTATTCCAAAAGTTTTTCATTAACTTATTTAAAATCCTGTTCACCAAGGAACCAGTGTATAAACCACATACTTGATAAAATGACAGTAACTGCAAATGAAACTCAGACTTGAGTTTTAAAAACATGAGATAGAACACGTCATTCAAACCAGGCTCTTTTAAAGCATTACATCTGCACTGCCAGAGCAGTTCCTTGTATTCAAGGAACCAATCTACTGGCCCACCCCTGCTATTCTCTATGTGAATTTGTTCTAAAACTGAAAATTTAAAATAATGCTGTGGATGCTCCATTATGTGTTTAGCCAAGGCATTGTTCACATTTCCTTTCTTAATGTCATAGGCATGCTGATAAATCTGCCTATTTAAAACCATTTATTGTTTTTCCAATATAAAATTGGTCACATACTTGACAGATTGAGATATAAACTACACATTTGCTTTGACAGTTATATTTTTCCTTTTAAGTGAACATAGCCATATGCCCTTTTACAAATGGTTCTAGATTCTATAATATAGCGACATTGTGCACAATGTCCACATTTTCTCATATGTCCCTCCCTCTCCCTTGAAAAATTGCTTTCCAAGAGATTTTTTATACACTTATCTCTCCTGTATATTACACAAGGCTTGTTTCCAAGTCTTTTTTTACAGAGGTCACCTGTAGTGAATATCTTCCAGTTGTTGTATAGGACTTCTCTGATATTGTAATAAAGGGGGTTAAATATAAGAGTCATAGCATCCTTAAAGGATTTAGTACCTCCTTCCTGTCTACCTACTGACATGTTCACCGTCACTCCACCCCAAGGGAAGTGTCAGAAATAAATCCCAAAAGTGGGGTAAAATGTCCACTACTTCTCTTCCCTATAACTTCATCCAGAATTGGGTCAATAAATGTCCCAGGGTAACCCCTGCTACTAAGCATAGTTCTAAGTTTGTCAATTTCCTGTAGGAACACAGTAAATTCACTTATCATCCTTGGTAACCTAACACCCTGTCCTTTTACCAAAGATTTTTTTCTGGTGTATAGGATGGCAACTATCAAAATGTAGCAGGGTATTCGAATATGTAGGTTTCCTAAACAAAGTAGAAGTGAATCTATTGTTCTCTGTATTTTTTGTATGGTGATGTCCAGAAAGTTAATGTACTCAAAACTAGTTTCCATGGTAAGATTTAAAAACGCAGTACTTGAATTCAAAAAAAAAAAAAAGTGTTGTAGTTGTTCACCTGTGCCATCCGAAAAAATTAATAAATCATCTAAATATCTACCATAAAATCTACAGTGTTTGAAGAGTTCATGTTTGAACACTGTAGCGAGTTCCCATTGGATTAATACAACACTGGCAAAAAGGGGGGCACAAGCCACCCCCATCGCAACTCCTATTTTTTGCTTAAATAACTGATTTTCAAATAGAATAAAGTTATTTTGCAAAATTAACTCCATGAGGGTCCTGTACATTAAAATTCTAGAATGGCAATGTGTAGAATAGGTACACAGTCGTAGAACATATTGATACCCTCCTCATGGGGTATCACTGTAAATAGATCCTTTATGTCCATGGTAACTAAAATCAATTTGTCTGTATATATGTCCTTTTGTACCTTTCTTAAACAATCCCAAGAGTCTTTTAGTACATGGGAATGTTGATCTAAAACAAGTTTTAAATTATGGTCAATGAATTTTGCCAAGTTGAAAGTTTTTGAGGCTTTAGCATCCACTATTGCCCTAAGGGGAGGGTCCTCCATACACTTATGTATCTTTGGGATGCCAAAAATTGTCGGGATGCGTGGATATTTTTGTGTTAAAAACCCATGTTAACCAACAGAAATTTGGTTATTTAATAACAGGTCATTTAAACAAATATCAGTATCCCTGTAGGAAATATTTAATTCATTTCTTGATATTTCCTCATAGGAATCAGTAAACAGGTGTGTTTGCATTTTGTCTATATACATATTTTGATTCATTATAACCAGCCCCCTACCCTTGTCTGGTTTCATCACCCTTATAAAATTACTATTAACTATTTCATTTAGTAAGTCGACTTCACTATTAGAGAGATTATGCAAAACTTCCCTACTTTTATCAGAGTATACCCTTCTGATTTGTTCCATACAAAGAATTTCAAAAACATGTAATGTAGGGTGCATGTGTGGGTTAAATGTACTGGCTTTTTTGCATTCACCTGTATTGATGCATCTGTTGTCACTGTTAAAGTACATCTTAAAGTTCAGTTTCCTGACAAACAACTTTAATTCAAGTAGAGAGTTTTCTATTCTAGATGTTCTAGTAGGTACAAAATTCAATCCTTTTTGGAATAAGTTAGCCCATGATGTACTAATATCTGTGTCACTATAGTTATAAATTTTAAAGTCACCAAACTCATTTGTGACTATGGTGCAAACATGGCCTGCATCTTCTTCTACAACCTGTCTGTCATCCCTCTCCTTCTCCCCCTGTATGGCCTGCCCCTGTTGGAATAGAAATTCTGGGAGTTGCCACCCCCCATCCTCTCATGATTGTAATAATTCTGTTGCCAATTTTGGAGGCGCTCCGACCTCCTCAAAGGAACATCTAAAGGGGCTGCTCTATTACCTAATTTGTGTTTTCTTCAGCCAAACCAGGTTCCCCATAGTGTAATTATCCTCTTCTCTGTTGTGTGTTCTTGTGATGTTACTACTGGGCAATGGGTATGCTCTACCCTCCTCATATTCTAGTTTATCTCTCTCCAGGTTTTTGCCCTTTTTGTTTTTTAACACAATCATAACTTTGTCAACATTAACCAACACAGCAGAAGGTTCAGTGGTTGGTCAGCTTGTCTCCTTGCAGTTCTGTTTTCCTAGAAATAGATAAGAAAAAAAGCTGTAATGATGAGATATAATATCTACAAAAAAGATTAAAGAATATAATGATTTTTATGGAGATTGTCTATTAGAAAATGGTGGGTTAAGGCAAATATGCCATACAAAAATGCAAGACAGAATATGTAATAAATGTGGAGAGTTTGAGAATACTGAGCATGTGTTTTTGAAATGTGAAAGAGTTAATAATTTGTGGAAAGAAATATGTAAACATAGTAGGGTGAAAAGTTTGTTAAAATTTGAGCAAATAAATATTGACATAACATAATTTGGTTATTATGGTGCATAAAAACAGGAAGAAGTGAAGAAAATGGATATAGTAATATTTTATGTTTCATGAACTATATGGAACGAGAGACTAAGTGAAATTAAATACAATGGAAAATGGACTTTGAGAAAGATTATGGAAAAAATAATGTTTTGGTTGTGGATAAAAGAGTGGGGAGGGAATGCTTAAATTGAAGCTTATAATGTATGGAGATTTGCAAATAGATGTAAATAATGTAAATAATACATAATGTATATATCAATAAAAAAAACTTCAATTTGTCTATGGAGACTCAATGTTCTGTTACACTTCCTGTCTTACGGTCAGGGTGCAGAGGCATCTCAGAGAAGCAGGAAGTCTAAAGTCAAACATGGAGGATGAAGAAGGTGTTTTTTATGTTTTGGATGAGAGAGAGACTGGTAATCAAAAAGCTGAAAAGCCTAGTGCAGCAGAGAATGAATCAGAAGTTATGCAGAGAGAGAAGAATGGAGAAGGGAGAAAAGAAAGTGGAGGAGAGTCGAGTAAAAGGCAAAAGGAGGGAGTCAAAGTACATATGGTAGATTCAGAGGAGCTATGTCAGCAAAATTTGCTTGCAACAGATTCTGCAACACCTGAGTGTATTGTTACAACCCTCCAGTCGGGGGAGGTGTTGTGGGATGTTTATTTGAAAGAATTAATTGGACAGAGTGAACTGGATATGGAGAAGACAATGTTTTGGGGAGAAATAATGGATATAATTCAAGAAGAAGAAGTTCAGGAAGTAATGAAGGAAGAAAAGAAATCATATGCACAAAAGGTGAGAGAAGGCAAAAATGAGAAGAGAAGAAAGTATTGGATGAGGATAAGTATTAAAATGGAAAATTAACTGGACAGGTTTGAAATACGGGGCAGCAAAATTTCACCACTGGGTATTGAATTCAAAGAGGTAAGAGCTTTTATTTTTTATTAACAGATACCTTTTATGACTTTTTTGAGGGGGCACAGTATATGGAGAAATGTTTAGAACAATATGAAAACAGAAAGAATGAAACCCATGGAACTTGCATGTTGTACAGGCATTTAACAGAGAAGCTAAAAATAAACAGTATATGTACAATTTCAAACTGAAGATAGAGATGATTTAAAAGACTATTTAAAAACTGTATGTGGAGATGTAATGGACATTACAAAGATCTATGACAATAGAAGTTTATGGACTGGGGGATGGGAATGTGGTGTTATATTGAAAATGACAAAATAATGCATTTGCCAAGTATAATTAATGTGGAGGGAAATAAAGGATTGGTTAGATACCAGGTACAAACAAATACATGTTTTTGTGTGGTAAAGATGATCACTGAATTAACAATTGTGACAAAAGGAAATGTTTTATTTGTGGTAAAGTTGGTCATGAAGCAAAAAATGTGTGCAAAAATGTATAAAACATCAAACAAAAATAGGACATTCATGGATGGACTGTAATGCTACAGAAAAATATGCACAGGAAACAAAGCCAGACCAAAATAGGAGAGTGTTTTAGTAGATAATACAGAAGAAACACAAAAAGAAAAAAATTGAATTTGAGAGATATAAAAATTGAAGTAAATGACTGTATGAGGGAAACAAAAGGAAAAGTAGGAGAGATAGAGAAAGAAGTAAGTTATTTAAGTGATGAAGAGGATGATAAATGGATAAAAGTTAAAAGTAAAAGAAGTTCTATTGGGAAAAGAGTGAAAGATAAGAAAACTCAAATTTAAAAATATAGGTATAGGAGGAAACAAAAAAGGAAAATGATAAAAGCAACAGAAACTTTTCCACAAGGTGAGAGTCCTAGCCATTAATATGAATAGTATAAAGAATGTTCATTGAAGGATAGGAGTGTTAGAATGGTGTAGAATGTTCGATATCAACATTCTAGTACTAATAGACATGAGAATAGCAACAGAAAAAGCAAGAATATAAGTTAATGAGTTATAGGAAGGCACGGTTATATGGAACCTAGGAGATGAAAAATGCTCAGGCATACCAATTTTATCTAAGGAATTTATAGAAATTCTGGATTATACACTAGTGATATTAGGAAGAGTAGTAATATTAGATATACGATGGAAGAACCAAATATATAGGGTGATTATACTCTACTCATAAACTTTACAAAAACAAAGAGAGAGATCGTGTTTAGGAAAATACTTGATTATATGAGTGCAAATATGCAAGTGATAGAAATGGGAGACTTCAATTGTGATTTAAGACATAGATGAAAAGAAGGGGTGGATGTAAATGTTATTTCAGATAGATCTACAGTGATAAAATGTATTTATGCAAAAATAAATACTGGACATACAATAAGAGCTATCTGAGAACTGAACTCGATTACTTTATGGTATTAGAGAGTTTAAGTATATTGCATCAAGGAATTAAAATTATGGGGTTTTCAGACCATGTAGCAATCTGGATAGAGATTCAAGAAAGAATAGGTTATATAAAATAGATAGAGGTTTAAAAAGAATGAATGAATCAGAGCTAAATGAGTATGTAAAGAAAATAATACATCAACTATGGCTGGCTCATATAAACATGAGGGAATTTTATAAAGATTGGACAAGTTGGTGGATTAGTTTAAAAGAAAAATATAGAAAAAAAGTACTGGAATGGCAAAGGACAAAAAGAAGGGTCTATATTACAACGTTGAACTAAAACAAGTTCAAACATTGTAATATCAAACCCTAAAGTCCAAAAGTGGAAAATAGCGAAGCCACGGCACATCAACATTTTTATGAGGGAAAAAAAAATCGGTGGGCTGTTTTCGGGGCTTTACTATTCCCTCCACTGTGGTGCGATCTCAGAGTTGGTATATTTAAGTGGGGGGTGGGTGGGGGGTGAAGACCCCCACTTCAGTTTAATTTTAAGGTTAAGTTTTTTTTTGTTGTTATGGAACAGCAATTTTTTTCCCTGGTAAAAAAATTGCTTCTGTGCTTTTGATTTTGTTGGGTTTCTGACAGTAGGGTTTGATATTATAATGATTGAACTTTTGTAAGTTCAACATTGTGATATAGACCCCAAAAAGAATACAAGGTAGTTGTAAATATAAGGACATCAGTAACCAATTATTTAAAAACATAATAGACAGCAAAGAAGAGTTTCTAGAAAAAAAGAGAAAATGTCATAAGAAATGAACCAAGATAAAATTAAAAAAAAATCATATTCAAATATATTTTTACAAGGAAGAAAAGAAGACGTAGCACCATATCTAAGTAAAATGGAAAGAAAAAAATAATAAGAGAGTTAAGGAATGAGGTAGGATGTATAGGGAATACAAAAAAAGAAATTATGTAGACAGTAAAAAGACATATTTTGAAAACTTTTTCCATATGTGCCACTATAAGAAAAAGTAGATGGAATTTAAAAAATTAACTGAAGAAGACAATAAGACAATGGAAGAAAAAATTACAATGATATAATTTAAATTGTGTTAAAAACAGTAAATGTAGAAGCAGCTACATGCTTAAATGGACTTAAATATCTAATGTATAAGGACATGCAAGAATGGCAAATAGAATATTTTTAGAGGTGTTAAATGAATAGTTTAAAAAGGTGTAAATAATGAAAAAATATGTATGGGTACAATGAAATTTATATGGAAAAATGAGAAAGAACAGACATAAAAACTGGAAACTGCTAGTATTAAATAATGTTGATTGTAAGATTTTTATGGAAATAGAAAAAAGAATAGTACATAAGGCTAATTAGTTACTAACTGAAACAATTTTTGGAATAAAAGAAAAAGGAAGTCAAGAACTTTTAATGTTAATAAGAGAATTGGTAGATGTAATAAATAGGGAAACAGAGCTGAAAATACTAGTAGGAGATGTAAGTAAAACATTTGACAAGATCCACATGAAGCATTATGGGAAAGTTTGAAAAAATATAAGTAACAAAATAACCAGCATTTTGAAATCTGTATATAGAAAAAATAAAGTAAGACTAGTGGCTAATGGCTGGTTTAGTGAGACAATATATATGAAAAGTAGTATTAAGCAAGGATGTCCAGCAAGTACTATTCTATTTGCATTAATTGTGAATGCGGTAGTTACCAAGATAAATTTAGCATTGGAAAAAGCTAAATATTGTTCACTAGAGGGAATTCAGATGTCATTGATGTTCTCTTATGCGGATGATCTAGTGTTAGTTGTTAAAAATACAGACTGGATGAGTACAGCTATTAAGATACCTGACAAAGAACTAAAGGTATTAGGTTTAAGTATTAATGAGAAAAAGAGTAAATGACTGGGGTTCTCTGGAAAAGTAAAAGGTATGCAGTTTAATAAAGAAGAAATAGAAATTATGGGAATAAGATTTGTTATTGAGCAATAGAAAGTGACACAATGGAAGGATATGATACTTAAAATAAGGAGTACTTGTATATTCTGGAGAACATTAAAACCTACTTATAGAAAAAATACATGTTTAATTATTTCAGTAATATTAAGTAAGATGGCACATCTAGCAAGTATATTTATAATACCACCAGAATGTGAAAAATAATTATTTGAACATTTATATGAGGATCTAGACTAAACCATATTAAAAGAGGATTCTTTATGTTACCAAAAAAAGAAGAAAGTTTTTGTTTAGTAAACCGAATTATATATATAGCCTTATTAAATTTATGTAAAATATTGACAGGGATACAGAAAAAAAAGGAAAATTGTTAATAAGGATTATAGATGAAAAACATAAATCAATATGGAAAAAGCTTAAATGTTTAAAAAGAAGTAAAGGAATCACTTGTACGGAAATGAAACTATATCAAGAGAAAATATTACTATGAAAGATCGATTTAAGAAACATAGAAAAGAACAGGAAAACATGGTTTGAAAATATAATGGGAAAAATGTATTATCTTTACCCTTGGAAACATTTAAGAGATAAAAAAAGTGAAAGCTGTAAAAGCAAAAATGAAAAGATGCAAAAAATATACAGATTGTACAGATTTTTGTAGACGTTATCTATAAACAGGTTTCCAGTAAAGGCATATATGGTATATAAAACAATAAAGGAATCTGTATATATTTTGGGGGATTAGAGACTACTGAACATGTTTTTCTGAAATGTAAAAGATTAAATCAATAGTGGGAAGAAATATGTGACAAATGTTTCAAAGGAATGAAAAATGTTAAATGTATAAATATGGACATGACAGAATATGTATACTATGAAAATATGAAACAAAATTATATAGATAGATTAAATTAAAATATGTTTTGTATAATGTGGATTATCTGGAATGAAAGAATGAATGAGATAAAACATAATGGGAAATTGTTATTTTTCAGAAATTTTGAAGAAAATAAGATTTTAGTTGTGGAAAAAAGAGTGGGGGAAATGAAAGTCTAAAAATTTTGAAAATGTGTGAATTACTTGTATATAATTGTAAATAATTGTAAATGAGCTGTTAAATTTGTATATATAATGCATATATTGTATTTTATGAATTTTAATAAAGGACCCCTATTCTTTTTGATTCGTGCCTTGAGATCTTTTACATTCTTCATACATTGAGCTACCACCAACTTAAGCAGATGGAACTGTGGTTTAACACATCATCCAAAGGATGACAAACTCAGGAGTGCAGAACCCCCCTTATGCTGCACTGCACTGTCAATAATTGTGGGAATAGAATCCACAGCCTTCTGCATCAAAGAAAAGTATGCAACCTGTTACACCACTTTCTAGTATGCATTTGCATGAAAAATTTTGGAATATTTACTCTTTCTTTAGCTACTAACTGTATAAAAGAACATTGAAGCTGCCTCTGATTTCACAAAATATCACTGACTTTTTCTCTCATACTTTTGGTCTGTTCTTCTTAAATTATGTGGTTCTCTAGCATATCACTGAACATTTACAATCACTAAATAATAACAGACATTTGAACTTTAGACTTCATATCCTTCAGAAAATGCATGTTAATGTAAAATATGTTATTATAGCAAATTTCTAAGTATATAAGAACAGCGTATAAAGTCTTCTCCTGATCTGGAGTTTTTGCTCTTCATTATTTTTGACTTAATCCTAATTCTTGCACTAAGAGGTTGGAATTATTCTTTTTTAATCACAATCTGGTGAGGTATACACAGTAAAATGATTATAATTGCTTGGTGAGGTGAAGCTATTTATGTATGAATGTAACTTATCATTTTTTAATTTTGCTCAATTTAAACTGTCCAGCTTTGTAGGATTATTGTGTGTGTGTGTGAAATAAGTCAAAATACTTAGACTACTGTGTGTGTAAAACAAATTTGAAATATATTATTGTGTCCATAATTTTATTTATTTTTATTGCAATCAGATAACTGAGATGTACGCAGTGTAATTTTGTTAATCTTGGTTAGTGAACTTAGTTTAATTTCTTCCTGTTTTATTAAACAATGAATATACTTTGTTTCTAAAATATATTTATTGTTTTATAATGTTGTAGGTGAGTATACATTCAAAACAATCAGGAAAGCAAATCCAAAATAACATGTGCATTTATTTGTGGTGCAAAAAAAAGTTTGTGAGGGAGGGCATACTTAAGACTAGTACACAATTACCATGTATTTTTTACTGGATCTGGCAAGCAGATTGTTCAGTAAGAAACAATAAAATTAAAATATTGTTACTTTCTTCAACAAAATTTCTATAATGAGGCCATCCACAAAAATTTGCTACTCTCTTCAACAAAATTGCGATAACGAGGCCATCCACAAAAATCAGCACACTAGCATCATATTTTCTAAATTTTGGAACAGTCGCACAGTTAGCTTTAAATTAACATCTAAACCACCCAATGCCACATCATATGACTTTCTTAACAGCATATAAGTTAACCCCATCCAGACTAACACAGACAAATAAATAGTGTAACAAATGTGCCCTTAGGATGTCCTGGTACAGATGGCATTATGCCAAAATTCTTTCACAATTGTAATACATTTAATGCCATTGAAAATAAAGCATATAATAAAAATGTGATATTCATATTCCATGTATTTCACTTCCAAAACAAAGCAGTCCTACAACCCCAGAAAACTTTAGATCAGTGTCAATCCTTTCAACCCTGTTCAAGCTATTAGAGGAATCTGTTACTGAATAACTAAGTTATCAACTAGACAAAAACTACCTTCTCTGCTAAGACCAATATGTCTTTCACAAAGGCCAGCTTTTACATTTGCAGTCAAAATTAAATCAGAAACTGCATCCTAAGAGGAGCCATTTTCATAGAAGTAGCTAAAGGATTTGACAGTACCTCCTATAAACGTATTACAAGTGCTACCCCAGTATGGCCCTCTGAAATATAACCTAAAAGTGCACTCATGGTTGCAGTCTTTACATCTTGACATTAATGTCTCTAAAATAAATCTCCTACTGTTAGATACTCTCAAATGGCTAACCTCCAAGGAAACAGTCTCCCTCATATCCTCCCCCACAGGTAATCCTATCAAACAAACAGACCAGTACAAATACCTGGGAATAATTGCTTGCTCATTCTCTGCCTTATAATTTGCATGCCAACAAAATTATATGTAAATTGCAAACTCTTGTAAAGACCTGTTATTCATTGTAGTATTGACCCACCAGTGATGGTATTGGTTTTGTGTGTGTGTGTGTGTGTGTGTGTGGGGGGGGGGGGGGGGCTAGTGAAGAGCTAACTCCAAAATGACATTGGTCACCTGTAATTTTAGCCATTTGGCATCCATGTAGACAAACATCTACAGATGGGCCTGAATATGGCATGTCATTATATGAGGGCATCAACAGGACTGATGTCCTACTGCCTCAGACATACTTCAATACTCCAGCATCCCTTCCCAGTCCACTCCAAGCCTACCAGCTGTAAGTAATAGCCATATACTGACGATGACACCTAAACCACTGCTAGTCCTTACAAAAGCATTACAAGCAACAAACAGAACTTTTCATCCCCTAATATCCTACAAACCTACCCTGAGCACACCTCATCACTTGATCACCTCTTCCAAATAATTTTCTGTCTTAATTCCAGAAAACTATAACTGCTTACCTCTCACTATCAAAACTCAGCTTAGCTTATCACATTTAAAAAAAGACAAAATAGTTGTTTAGACAATCATTAACACATGCCAACTCATATAATTGCACACCGGGTCACACAGTCATATGTACTTTTGTACATATGTACCTTTTCTATCTTGAGTAAGCTATGTCGGAATTCATTTATATTCAAAGGACTAACTCTTTGTTTCAGACCAATTTAAACAGCTTGTAATATTTCTATGAATGTTGATAATGATTTTGTGTGCTATAACTTGTAACTCTCCAGGGGAATGTAATGTTGCAGGGTATATGATTTTTAAATCTATCTCATTCTGAATGAGCTTTTTAAATGACTGGAGCCATCTTTATTCTATTACTTCTTGAGGCAAGTTTGGATTGTTTTTAGTTTGCACCTCTTCCATGTGCTGTCTAGCTTTAAATGTAATTGCTGCACCGAACAGTTTAATGTGGACAGCAAGGTGTGGTAGGCCATGTAGGTGTAGGGGCTGTTGTAATCTATTTGTCCTGTTCTCCACACAGGTGGAAAAAACAGAAACTGGACCAGTGATTTGAGTAAGATTTCATTAATAGTTTGGTTTAAGTTTTCCTGTCTACTCTTCCCCGTATTATATTATCACAGTTTAATTTCTCCAAGTCTTTTGGAGTTATAATACCATGATGGGAATGGTCCCCATTCCTAAGTCAAAGTATGATTAAAGTTTGCGAAATTAGTATTGTTTCAGCCTTTGATGTTAGCCAAAAGTGCTCGTTGCAGCACCAGCAATGTGCCCAAAACTGACTTCTTCTGCAATTCATACAGAGTTACATGTATCAATGACATACCTAAATAAGACTGTAATTTTTTTTTGATGAGACCCATTGTCTTACTACTATTGGAAATGTCTGGGTATCCTTCATCCATATTGCCCTCACTTCTGCCTGCATATCCTGGCATTTTATGACTTTGTGTCTCTCTGTGTGTAAGACACTGTAGTCACTGGGTGTAGCAATTTCAATGATCCATGTTACTTTTGTTTTCTTTTCATGGACTACTATATCTGTTTTTTTCACATCTGTTTTTTAAACTGTTGGTAATGAGTGATCCCATGTGATATAAACTTCAATATTTTCTGTAATGCTTTGTGGCTCATGTTTCCAGTATTTCTCAGCTACTTCAGTATTGTAATGTTTACACAATCCCCAGTGCAACAGTCTTGCCACATAATTATGCCTTTCAGTATGCAAGCACTCTGCCATTAGTGTATCACAACTAGCAACAAGATGTACGACTGTTTCTAGCTCTGTTTTACAGAAACTGCATTTATCTGTTTCTCCCACATGTTCAATGGACTTTGTAAACCAATGTGTACATAGACCACTATCCTGAAATGCCAATATTAACCTTTCATATTTTGGTTTAAATTCAGCAATCCTTAACCATTCCTGCATCGCATCTGATCAGCATGAGGTTGTTCCAGGAGTTTTCTGTACTTGCAACTATATTTATACCTTTTCCACATTTCTTGCCTTTTCATTTGATCCTTCGCCTTATATTCTTTCTGTAAAAAAAAATATTTTGTTTTTGAAAACATTCAGTTGCTGCCTTTTTTTTGTCTACTTCTAATTTGGTTTCCATTCCCACTTGAGACACATATGTTTCTGCTAAACTAAGGAGGGAAGTCATCTTAGACTTGCTCTCTTCATGTTTCAAAACTTTCACTATGTTTGGACCTGATGAGGTCAGCAGATATGTATACAGTCCTATGACTGCAGATCTATACATGTAATCAGTTTTGAGGAGGCCCATACTGCCTTCAGAATGAGGAATATATAATGTTGGTATACACTGATGTTTATATATCATTTGATAAGTGTGAAATATTTTTCTTCTTTTCTTATCCAGCTGATCCAGTACCTCGTGGGGCCAGTCAATCACCTCAAAACTGTAACAGGAAAAGCAAATTTATTTATAGCTTGGATTTTGTGCCTAGATTTTGCGCCTAGATGTCAGGGTTATTTTCAATATTAATTTTAGTCTTCCAAAATATTCCTTACTGTGTTTCATTCACATTTGTTCACGTTGTATTGTCGATCCTTCATCAATTCCCAAATATTTATACCAGTGATGGCGATCCTTTTGGCCTCGGTGTGTCAAAAATTTGGAAAATGCCTATCTTGACTGTGCTGGTGTGTCACCCCCTCGCCCCTCCCCCGAACAAAAAAGGAACAATTCTTTATATATTCATGTAAAAAAAAACAGTCCAATTGTGTGATGCTATGTATTATAAAAGTAAAAGAAAAATCAGTGACTTACAACAGAGAAAACTATATACGCACTGATAATTGGGCTTAAAACAGTGCACCAAAAATTACCCTACTTTTAACAGTAATTTTGAATTGAACTGAAAAAAATATAAAACACTGTATTTGATTTAACATAAATGAATGACTTTTTTGTTGCTGAGTTTTAATAGATAAGTGCACATTTCTTGTATTTTTGTTCATTCAGTTTCTTTGGTAACTACGGTGTTGGTGAACACTGGTGTGTCACCCAAAACATCGTGGCGTGTCAACTTTGACACATGTCATAGGTTTGCCATCACTGATTTATACACTCCCTCCTGCTCAGGTTCCTTTATTTCACATTCCTGACCCAGACTGATATTTACTTTGTGTTGCAGCTTCCCTGCTTTAAATGTTACTTTTGCACATTTATCAAGATCAAATGATATTCTTACATATTTTGAGAAAGTTTTGACCACTTCCAGTTGTGCTCATCTGATGAACTATGCAGTTTCAAATCATCCACAAAAAGTAGTTGAGAAGTCTTTACACTTTGTTGCTTTCTGGGAGCCAAAATGTAGCCATGATCTAATCTGTTAAGTAAAACGCTGAAATGGTTAAGGGCGAGACAAAACAGCAACAATAACAATGATTCGCTCTGGAATATCTCATAGAATTTTTATCCCTGGGATTATAATTTGTACTTTAGCTCCAAAGTGGTTTTACACTGTTTCACTATCACTGTAATGTAATTGTTGAATGTAGGGTGCACCTTATACATCTGTAAGCACTCCTTTATTGATGAATGTAGGATGCTGTCTAATTTTTTTGTTATGCCATACATAGATTCTTCCTTTTTACAATTCTCCAGTTATGAACTTATTTAACAACAAATGAGCCATATGACTTTCTTTTGCTACACTTTTGTTCCTCTGACATGAATGAGTTTTCTTCTAAATGAAAAAGAAAGTACAGCCAGCTACCATAGGAGTAAAATCAGTTCCCTTAGTATCAAAAGACAAACATTCAAAAATGGATTCTAATTTTGTTTGCCTTTTGATATTAAAGGAACTGATTTTACTGTTGTGGTAGCTGGTTGTACTCTTCTACATTTTGATTTCTGTATTGGACCAGCTTTTACTCAATGTGTTCTGTTGTTACATTTTATTTTATTTTTATTCTAAATGACTATAAGCTTTGTCAGAATCAATTCCAGTTTATAGTTTATACATCATCTGGACAAGTTATTGGTCTATAGATTTTAAGATCGCTTACAGGTTCACTCTTAAGGAGCAGCACCCAAACCTGAACACCCGCATACCTACAATGCCAGAAACCCCACTATCCAAAACAGTGTAAATTCACCTGTGCCTCAAAGAACCCAAATAAAGTAATATTACCCTCAACACTACTGTACCACACCAAAACAACCACTGCAACAAAATTCATTACCTTCCACCTCGGTTTCTTTCAAGGCTTTGCACACTCTAGGTGTGCCCTCTACAACCTTATTGCATGCCACTCTGATGACCAACAATCTCCTGTGACTGGTGTATTCAAAACAGCAGGAACAGCCACCCTGACAAATCCATCACCTTCCAGCTCCACTTCCTTCCAGCCCCAACTGCTTACATCTGTAAAAGAAAGAACACTGTAAATTCATGACATTCACCCCACACTTTCTTAACATTAAGCCATGTCAAAAAGCACCCTTTTCCTCGAACTTCCCCCATTACACTGCCCTATCTCCCTTACCACAGCCCAGCCCCACCTTACTTGCATAAATTATTTCACCCAGAAGCAACCCTCATAACCACGAAGAACCCCCTCTTCCATAATCAACGGAATACATATAACCCTAAAGGAACAGAATACATATAACCCAAATTAATTCCCTACTACCACAAAACTGCCTGCCCTCCTATTTCCACTGTCTCTATTCCTCCAACGCTGCTCCAGTGGTCCAACATAATGGTTAACAAAGCTTTCTTTTTGTGCTTTGGTTGTGACATTAAAGGAAGAGAATTCGACTGTCTGCGAGCTTTATTGTACACCTTCCCAGGTCTATTGTTTGTTTTACAAGTAATCTTTGTGGACCTAGTGCAATTATCTCTAGATTTTTTTGGTTCCACCCATTGGAAGCTACAGTGCAAACTTCCTGAGCTCCATTGGAGTGAATGAGTTAAGTACTTACCGAAATAGGCTTAGCAACTATCACCTCT
This sequence comes from Protopterus annectens, assembly GCF_019279795.1. Taxonomy (NCBI): domain Eukaryota; kingdom Metazoa; phylum Chordata; order Ceratodontiformes; family Protopteridae; genus Protopterus; species Protopterus annectens. Next base: position 273,975,093 of record NC_056748.1, read on the forward strand.
CAAGAGCACTTATATACTCCACCAACTGATGATCCCCTGTGCTTCCCATCTGCAAAATAAAAGAAAATTAATAGCTGTGCACATTAACTCCTTCACAGTAAGCACTGATACATGCCACCTTACTCATGAATTTCACCGCTTTTATCCTAAAGACTCCCTGAAAATATAGCAATGACCAATTCCCGAACCATACTATACATTTAAACCAAGAAAACTAGCCAAGGTCACACACCAGGATAGAACAAATGGCCTATCAGGGATAACTTTCATCTATTACTCCTAAAACCTAAACATATGCCCTTGTGATAGCATGAATTCTCTGTCAGGTATGAAGTCACAAATTGACCATAAACACCATGTTCTTGAATAGACCCAGAATGATGAAATGGGAAATGCTGGAATTAATGTATATCTCATATTAAGTGACGTTAAGAATTAAATAGCTAAATCCTATTACTTCATTAAAAAGATCTTCTTTATGGGTAAACCAGCATATTTTAACCACCCCATAACCCACCCATTGAAGTTGACAGCAACCATTAGCACACGTTCCACCATTTGCCCATTTGTTCCACCCCATGAGGGCTAAAACAGCTACCCAAACATTTAGAAATGGCAAACTTTTTTTTTTTATTTTGCCCAGGTTCACTTCACTATGTATGAAGGTAATGCCAAAAACAGTGTGAATCGATTTGACAGGCAAGATTTGTCTAATATATACCATATTAAGGACACCTTGCCTTAAAACAAACACCTTCCCTTAGAAACAAAAACTGTCACTAATTGTAATTTGACTACCATTTTTGAATCCTAGTCAAGCTACCATTCTACCTGGGTACAGATAATTTTCAAGGGCATTTCTTCTATAGAAAAGCATGTATCTCCATAAATCTTACATCAGATACAACATCCCCTACAACATATACCTGCCTAAATATCATGCCAAATTAAAAAGACTCCAAAGATTCCTAAACAAGAAAATTACTGATCTAAAATTCCAAGAGTATTGAGATAGACTAAAAGCCATCTCACTATACTCTGTGCCATACAGTCTTCCTTGTGGTGATCTGTGACTAGCCTTCCATGCAATTAATGACCCTACCCTGCTTGATCTCCTTCACCTGCGGAACAGCAGTATCATGAAAGCTTACACTGGACTATCCAAATGGTAGTGTCAAAGGCTGTCTCAGATACACTGCTTTAATTGAGGAGGTTATGGTTGCCGTTAACTAACAGTACATGCCTTAACCCTCCCCCACAGCCATTAAAGCTGTACCATGCATACCCTCCTGACAGGCATCTTCACGGGCAGACAAAAACCCGCGAAAGTTAAAGTCTGTCAAGTATTCGCCAACCAATCACAACCACAGCAAAACTCCATTCCCTGTGACAACCAAAGGACATCGGCCCAAGCAGACCCTGAATCCTCCTTCAGGTTGACAGCCCATGTCCTAGACAAGACACAGACCACAAACGCAAGACTCCACCTGATCAAAGAAAACCCTTCAGGACTGCAGACAAACCGAAGATGCTCCGAGTTTGGTCCCAGCATCCAGGGTATCCTGCACTCTCTCACACACCTGAATCATGTCTCTCGGGAAACGACACAAACAGGAACATGGCAGGGACAACAGACAAAGTAGTCCCCATGCATTATTTGTGCCCCCAGTGAGAGAGCCCTACTGACTGTCATTGGCAAGCTGACTGACACTCAAAATATTGTCACTGAAAGTCGGAGTCTTGCCATGGTGGGAATAACTGGCTCTGGCAGAGCTTGAATCCAGGACCCTGTACACCATAGTCAGAAACCATACCACTAGGCCATCTGGGATTTTCTACCACCACCAATAATTGGCCCAGGCAGGGCTTGAACCCGATTGTAGCACTTAACCTCCCAGGCTTCTAGGTATTTGGGAGAGTATTCAAAGCAGATCCAACAAATAACTAGAGTTGACACCCCGACACACCAGACACTGAGATAAGCCAACCTATATAGCTAGGGTGCAGCAAAGGGGGTGGGCACAATCAGCAGTTCCATATGGGGTGGCATTGTTGTACCAGCATTCCGAAATCTAGAAACTCAGAGAGAAGACATATCGACTTGCCATCTCCGAAAGAAAACTTCCCTTTTTTTTTTTCTTCAGCCTGGGAGCACCAGATCTGGCAAATGCACTGGACACAAGACAAGACAGCTCCAAAGTATGCTACATGACAGAAACAGCTCAAGTATGGCTACCTCCACCTGCAAGGTCCTCCCGCTGGGCAGCAACACAAATGCTCTCACCAGCAATTCATGCATTATGAAATGCCAAAACAACACACATACAACAAGGCACACAATGGTGAAACAAGCAAAGCCAACTGAGAACGAAAAACACCTGGTGCACCACAAAACCACATGTATACATTAGGTGTGGTCTGATAGGCAATGAAAAATAAAAACTACCGAACAATAAGTGAATGCAGCTACATCAAACAACCACAGAACAGAAACAAGTGACCTCAGTCTCAACACAAACCCACACAAACTGTAACCACGAACTGCACCGATGAATACCACAGCACTACACTACGGCCAGAAAATAGTCCAGATTCCTGTTACTTACCAAAAATAATCCTACAGATGGAAGTGAACTGCAAAATAATAGAATGCTCCAAAGACAATTAAATGATTACAAAGATACTACCCTTCACTAAATAATAATAGCAGTTCAAAAAATAATAAAACATAAAATCCTGGTGTCGGAATGGCCAAGGTTGGAGTCAGTGGAGATAGTGTAGTATTCACAGTCACAAATGTCCACCAACTAAACGATCCATACAACTCTCAGTAAATTTTATTTAATTCACCACATTAGACATAGGTAAGTGCTTTCACCCACAAAGGGCTTCCTCAGACCATACAGCTTCAAAATGTAATAAGGCATTTTATAGAAGAAAAGGCATCAAACCATCTCAATTAATCAATTAAAAACAATCTCATTATTAAAACAATACACTCAAGGCATATCAAATATATGCTTACAAAATATATGCTCACAAAATATAAATGCAAATTCATTCAACACATATATATAAAAATAAATAAACATGAATATACATATAAAATCATGTTTGAAATGTGTTTAAAATATGACCATATATTAAAACAATAAAATGAATTAATGATATCTACTGCATCACAAAAAATACATTGTACACATAAGCAATAAATCATTTAAGTCTCCTCTTCTTTAAAAAGGGTCTAAGTGACACCTTGTCATTCAGACCGGGATATTTGTCACTCCTGAATCTAATAATCCACTTGGCCTCCTGTGCCTCTGTCCTGGCTCTGGTATGTCCACCTCTGGAACTAACAGGAATTCTCTCTATCACTTTAAACAAAAAAGTATGGGTTGAATCCGTACTAATGTAATGCTTGGACAGAGCATTCACAAGGCAACTTATTCTGATCTGATACAAGTGTTCCCTTATTCTGTCCTTAAGTTTCCTGTCAGTCTTCCCAACATAGAATGCATCACATGAGACACACAATGCCAAGCAGACCACATGCTCAGACTGACAACTGGCATGGACCCTAAAGATAAATCTCTCACCACTTGAGGGATTAATAAAGAAATCAGTAGAGTCTATGTTACTATAAAAGTTGCACTGGTTACATGGAAATGTACACGCTGGTACCATTAGATGCTGTATATGCCTAGTATGACATAATAACTCCTTCAGATTTGGTTTATGTTTGTATACAAACGGGGGGTGTCGGTAATAACTTCTCTAATGTCAGGATCTACTGAATGTATATGCCAATGCATTCTAATGATGTCTTTAATTGTACCTACATCTTGTGTGGAGAAAATAGGTATCCTAATCTCATTCTTATTCACTGGATTGTCATCACAATCATATCCCTTTTCACAACAGTCTGAAAAGTATGGGGTAGCCCTATCAATTCTCAGTCTAGGCAAATCATGAAATCCTTTCTGTATGTCACTGATCTTATACGCTCTAGCTTCAAATCTGGTACACAGATCACTAAGTTCTTTGTCCAGATTCTCCGGCAGAGGTGTATAGCGTGAAGCTCTCATGACTTGCCCTCTCACTATGTTCCCAAAAATGTATCCAGGGTGCATACTATGTCTATGTAGAAATGCATTTCTATGGCATGATTTCCTGTATAACCCTGTATTCAACAAGCCATTCTCAAGTCTTTCAACATACACATCTATTAATGAGATCCACCTATCTGAGAACTCACAACTAAATTTCAAAAATGAGTCAATACAATTGTACAAGTGCTTGTATAAAGCACTGGTGTATAACTCACCATAGGTGTCTGTTCCAACAGTGGGGGGAGGGACTATGAAGCTATTTATGCCATCACTTAAGAGGTTGTAATTGGCCTTGGAGAAGTGTTTTAGTTTAGTTGTTGCTAAAGGGGGGGGGGGTCTTGTGTTATAGTTACTTCTAGCAAAACTGATTTGTGATCAGATCTCCCCAGGGATGGCACACACTGGGCGTGGTGCAGCAGTCCCCCATGTTGGAGAGCACCAGGTCCAGGATGTTTGAGCCCCTTGTGGGTGTGTCAACCAGCTGGTCTAGGGCATTGGAGTTAACAAAGTCCAGGAACATTTGGGCAAGAGAGTTAGAACAGGTATAATTTGCCCAGTCTATGAACGGGTAATTAAAGTCACCAAAAAATAGGGTGTTTGGTTGTATCTTGACTGATTCAAGTAGATCCAAGTAGGCTAAGTCAATGCCTTGATTCATGGAGGGGGTCCTATAGTTGGCAATGACCTGAAGAGGGGTCTTACCTACAGTCAATTGCACCTGAATTAATTCAAAGTGAATTGTGCCGCTTAACCAATCTGGAGGTGAATTTATCTTTAATGAATATTGTTACACCACCTCATTTAGTTCTCATGCCTTCAGTTTGTGATCTGAATGTGTGGAAGGAAATGTAGCCTGGTATAGCTGGGGTACTCTCCACAGCCTTAAACCAGGTCTCAGTGACTGCACAAGTGTCAGCATCTTCCAGGGTGATGACTGCTTCCAGTGAGTGCAGTTTCTGGTTTAGACTCCTAGCATTTAACAGCATAACCTTGAGGTTGTTTTAGAAGATATTTTTACGTCAGGAATTTTGTTCTTGTGACATTGCCTAAAGAAGGCATTATGGGGTTGGCAAGAGCCTTAGCTAGTAATCAAAATCTAAGGGGTGATAGATGAAGACCATTTCTGCCAAAGCATCAAGGACTGTCGACCATGTCATCCCAGGCTGACAGATACTGGATCCCTTTTGAATGACAGAAAAAACTAAGCCAATTGTTGAAGTCAATTATTTTTTGTTTGTATTGAGGTATCATCCTAGGAGAAGGTAAAATGCTACTTAAGGCTAGGGACATACCTGCCTAAGACACATAATCCAAGAGCTCAGACATGTCTCTCTTCATATAGTCCAGTGAGGTATGTCTCAAGTCTTTCACACCAACATGGACTATGATGGAGTCATAACAGTGCCTGTTGTTGAGAGACTTGAGTGTGCGTGTGATGTGGTGGATCCTGGCACCTGGCAGATAGCTGACTGTGACCTTTGCCTTATCCAACCTGGTGAAAGGGACGTCTGTGTGTCTCACAACTGAGTTGCCTATGACTAAGATGTTTGTTTTTGTGTTATGTCTTAGGGGCTTGACTGGTGAGATACTAGTGTGTGATATATTATGTGTACTGTGTTTTGCAGTGGATGTATTATGTGAAGTGTGCTTGTGTTTGGGAGGTCTCTAATGTTTAGGTAAGCTAATTGTAAGGACCTCCACATATGTAGGTTTATGGGTTGCTGGATTGGTAGGTGCAGGAGGCGAGGTGTGCATGCTGACAACCTGCTTAGTATCATATGGACTGACTGGTGAGTGAGAGAGCCTGGATTCTAGGTTCTTGATGTAGATGCATCTCTCACATAATGAATTTGTGTGGACTAGAAGAAGTGGGTTGTCAATGTACATGAGGCAATTATTACATTGTGTCAGGATGCCCATGTCGACCAGGCTGGCTGGACAAATTTTGGGAAATTGTCCATCTATAATGCTAGGTAAGTTAATGTGGTCAGAAAACAGGGGAAATAACAGGTAAAGTAGAGGACAGGAGAAGTGGACAAAAAATATAAAGGACTATTGGAAGGATCTGTGCTGGTACCTCAGGAGATACCCTGAATGTATCACCTGTTAGTGGGGGACAATCACAAGAACTCACTGAGGGAGCACCAGCAGAGTACTAAGGGAAAATTTTCAGGCAAAAGTGTTTGCATCTATAACCACCAATGGTGCCCACTGCTGTGTGGCAGTGTGTGATGCACAAATGCAATGCTATGTAGCAAACAAGCACAAACTAATCTAAGCAAATTAATCAATAAAAAGCTCAAAATGGAGCCCTGTTCCACAACGTTCAATCAGATGAGTTCTAACTGCACACTGCTGCCACTAGGTTGCAGAGGAACCATCTCCAACAAAATATGGCCTGCTTTAGTGTGCAAGTTATACAAACAGAACTAGATTCAGCAGGTCTGAATCTAGTCTATGCTACAGCAAACAAAGTACAACAATTTCAGAACAACTGCAACAAAAAACAGTTCAAATAAGCAGTGATAAGGGAAGATGCAATTCAAAATTGCAATATACAGTGAAAATTCTACTTAAGTTTTGCAGAGATCATCAGATGGCTTGGATTTGCTTATGTAGGAAATGACAGCAAACTGATTTAAACACAACCCCTGTGGTCATACAGCATCAGTTGAGTGAGGTGCTGATATGTGAAGTATCCCAGCAGTAGGAGGACACATCATGCAATGGAAGGTTGAACTGCATTACTGGCAGATACTGACTATCATGCTGCCAGGGACATGGCCTGAAAGTTTAGCCTTCCAGTTGACTGTCATCTCTGTGGGCTGTCCTCTGGGTCAATGTGGCATCTGCCATGTATGTTGTCCTATCCTGCATCCATGTGTTATCTTGTATTGTATGCATCTTTCTCCATATGTTGTTTGTTGTTCAGTCCTCCCTATTAACAAGTATCTATCCTCTGTCTGTCTGTGTCCTTTCAATATTATCCCCATCTTTTCTATGAATTCCACCTAATCTTTCAGTGTCTGCATTTTGTATTTATTTTTGTGCTCCTGCAACCTTCCCTTCTCCCTATATCATTTTCGCAACCAGTCCTCACTGCTTCCCAGAATTTCTGTCCTATTTTTATATGGATAATGGGAGCCTTTCCCCCCAAAATGTGCCCTTTTCCCCCTTTCAGTTATTCCTTATAGTTGTCATTGAGTCTTTTCCTCTGCATGTTATTTCCCATTTTTCATCTCTCCCCTTCCTCTTTCTCACCATTTATATAACAAACTTGTTTGGCATGTTGCTGTTCTACCCCTCATTGTTTGTCTGCCACTGTGCACATGGCAGTGATGAGGTATTTCATTGTGTATGCAATGTCACATAGTATCAAATATGCTTTGACATGCTTTCTGTAACATTGATCACTCTAATCATGTATATTTTATTAGCAGAACTCCTCCATTGAGACAGTCTACCACCACTTATCCCCATAGTGCGGCTCTACCAATTTATTATGCATGCCTTTCACTAATTACCAGCACTGTGCAAACCCTGATTCATATTTAAGCAGCTACAGGCTGCAATGCATGGATGAATCCTTGATATTTTGAGCGGTGATGCTGTGACTTGCTTGTCTATGAATGGTGACTCTTCAGCTGATTGCACTTATTTTCTTTTCTCTTCTTCTGGAATTTTTTTTCTGGATCCTGCTTTCCAAAAAAAAAGATGTTTAGAAAACCTGTAACCCCATTACTACATGTTACATCATGGATTTGTCAGCAAGAATGTAAAATAAAACTTATGGATGAGAGTAGTTTGCCTAATCTTGCTTTTATTGCTGAAAATAGAGCAAGACAGAGAAAGAAGAACACAAAGCAACCCCCCCCCCCACATATGGCACAAGCTAAGACATCACAGGTAATGAAGTACTGTGATGTCTATGAAAACAAAGAAAAGAAGAGGAATCTTAACCTCACTTTGCCATAACAAGACAGTCATTTTTTGTAGTTAATTATATTATTAGACAAACAGTTTAATACAAGTGCTTGGAACAGAGGCGAACATGTGTTTAAAGGGGTCTACCTGACAACGTCGAAAGGTTAGAACGCCGACAATGAGAATACCGACGCCAGAAGATCGAAAACTGAGAAGACCGACGGATGAAAACCCCGACGCTAAGAACACCGACATGGGAAAAGGCTGTGTAAGTATGCGGTAGTGACGGACGTTAGGGTGCGAGTAAGGTAAGTGTGCGATATTGACGGTCTCTAGGGATAGGGGTGGGTTAAGTGAGTTAGGGTTAGGGCGCAGGTTAGGTAAGTGTGCAATAGTGATAGTCTTTGGGTTAGGGGCTGGTTAAGTGAGTTAGGGTTAGGGCGCGGGTTAGGTGAGTGTGCGATAGTGACGGACCTTAGGGTTAGGGTTTGGGTTAAAGTTGTAGGTACTTGTGTATGTGAGGTTTAGTGTGGGTTTGTAAGGATTTTGGTGTGCTTGTGTTGTGTGTGTGCTTTTTGGACAGGGGATTTGTTTTGTTTGTTGATTGTCGGGATTATGGTGTGTCGGGCATGTGAGGTTTCGTGTTTGTGAACTGTCGGTTATGTGGTGTCGGTGATTTTGTTGTCGGTGTTGTGGTGTGTCGGTGTCAGGTAGCTCCATATATATATATATATATATATATATATATCTATATATATGTCATTTGATAGGGTAGCCAGCTTAGGCTTTTTAGTGCTATACAGTGGTTGGTCCTGAAAAGGGTACTTGCTGCAAATTTAACAACTTTGTTATTGCATTGTTCAGGTTTTGATTTTTATGATGCATGAAGGTTAGTAAGGTTGGGAGCACCATAAGGAGCTGTGTGTAAGAGATAAGTAGTGGCAAGTGTAGCTTTAGTTGCATTGGTAAACCATCCCTAGTTTTTCAGGAGTGGTTGTATTATCAAGAGAGAGGACTTTAAATTTTGTTTTTTCCATGAGAGAGGGATTTGGAAAAAGTAGTAGTTTGTTTTTCAGGGATGCGCATGAGATGTGAGTTACAAAGCCATGTTTCAGTGGCTGTTTGTGCATTATACTTAATCTATACACACTAAGATATACAATCAATTAAAACAATATTTATACCTGTATAATGAATGAAAGGGAGACATCCAGTCAGGCAGTCAACTGGTAACTAACTAGTTTGTTATAGGCAATGCTGCACTGTTCATACTGTGTGTAAACCCTAGTTCCTCAGTGAAGCCACTATTCATGTTGACCAGATAATTCTGAATGATTTATAACAGGCATCTTTTTGAAAGCCTAGTTAGCTATCTGTCTGTTAAAGAAAACAGAGAGAGGACACAGAATCCACCGGAGTAAAAAATAAAAGTAACATTCATGAGGGCCCTATAACTGCTATAATGTAGTCCACATGAATATCATTATTGTCCTCATGAGCTTATTTTCAAAAATGAATTCTAAATTCAAATCATTATGTCTTTAAACGGATCTACCTGACAACACCGACACACCACAACACCGACAACAAAATCACCAACACCACATAACCGACAGTTCACAAACACGAAACCTCACATGCCCGACACACCATAATCCCGACAATCAACAAACAAAACAAATCCCCTGTCCAAAAAGCACACACAACACAAGCACACCAAAATCCTTACAAACCCACACTAAACCTCACATACACAACTACCTACAACCTTAACCCAAACCCTAACCCTAAGGTCCGCCACTATCGCACACTCACCTAACCCGCGCCCTAACCCTAACTCACTTAACCCACCCCTAACCCAAAGACTATCACTATCGCACACTTAACTAACCCGCGCCCTAACCCTAACTCACTTAACCCCCCCAACCCAAAGACTGTCACTATCACACACTCACCTAACCCGCGCCCTAACCCTAACTCACTTAACCCACCCCTAACCCACAGACTATCACTATCGCACACTTACCTAACCCGCGCCCTAACCCTAACTCACTTAACCCACCCCTATCCCTAGAGACCGTCAATATCGCACACTTACCTTACTCGCACCCTAACGTCCGTCACTACCGCATACTTACACAGCCTTTTCCCATGTTGGTGTTCTCAGCGTCAGGGTTTTCATCCGTCGGTCTTCTCAGTTTTCGATCTTCTGGCGTCGGTGTTCTCGTTGTCGGTGTTCTAACCTTTCAACGTTGTCAGGTAGACCCATATATATATATATATATATATATATATATATATATATATATATATATACACACACAGCTTCTTACCTCCTATAAAATTATCCAGAATCCATCTCCTTGTCCAGCACTAAATAACATTCTACAAAACAATGTTCCTAGTTATCACTGCAATCCAGTGACCTTGACCTGGTAGTGCAGTGGTGCAGCGGTTAACGTGGTCACCTCACAGCAAAAGGTGCTCCGGTTTGATTCTCAGCTGGCGTGCCTTCTGTGCAGAGTTTGCATGTTCTCTCTGCGTTCTCATGGGTTTCCTCCGGGTACTCCAGTTTCCTCCCACATTCTAAAGACATGTGTCTGGAGCATTTCTCCCCAGGCCTCTCCTGAAAATAGGCTCTGTGGAGCCTAGACAGACTCTCCCGGTCAAAAAATGTAAAAAAAATAAATAAATATCCTGTCTGTACACAAATCTATTAAATCTGCTGGGCATTGTCTATACTTGTTCCATGTTGCCAAGGCCTAGAACTCCTTACCTGCATCAGTCAGGACAATACCCTCCCTCCCATCCTTTAAAACCATTCTGAAAGATTTCCTAACCAAAAGCTGGCTCTGTTCTTGTTTAACACCAGGATAAACTATATTCCTAAATGTGAACAAATACCGATCATATCCTATACTTCCTAACTCTCCCTTCTTCACTCACTTCCTTACTTCTCTCAATTTCTTTTCCCTGGCTTTCTCTTTAAATATACCATAAGCCTGCTTTTCTCTCTGCTCATATTGAAATTTCTGTTTGAATTATACTAACTTACCTTTAATTTCTCTATAAACTGGCTAAAATTTCTCTAAATATTAAATCATTCTCTCATAACTTTTATCTATTCTTAACCAATGTTTTCATAGTATGTCTAATCTAGTATAACTATTTAAATTGTAGATGTTTTTTGTATTATTTTTGAAACTTGTAAAAATTGTTCTTAAAATGTTTTGTAATACTTTGGTGCTGTTCTCCCTGGACCTCCACTGAAAATGGGCTGCTACCCACCTAGACTTTCCCAGTAATTAAATGTTAATAAATAAATAAATGATGTTTGGAAGGATTCTTTTATAATGTTGAATAAAAAGTGTCACTTGAAAAAAAAAAATCAAACTATTAACATAGTCCGGGCAAGATAACACATGGAAGTGAGAGAGTGCCATTATGCACTTCATATAAACTTTACCACCTCCCTCTTGACTGATATAAATGTAAGCATTTAGTGGGGGACTCAACATTTGTATTTTGCTTGCCAGGCAACACATAAACTATCCATTCATCGAACTGACCTTTTCTTTTGTGACTTTTACAGTAAATGGATTACAGCAAAAGATTCTTGTTTTTTATATACCTTCAGTGCATAGTGTAGACTTTCTTATAACCAGTGGGGTATTGTAACGGTCCTTTGTGGTTGTGGTCCATTTCTTCAAAAGCCACTTCACCAAATGCTGTTTTTGTTCTACTTAATAAGTTTAGATTACTTTAAAAATAAAAATTCTATTCAACCAATTGGATTTCAAAATTTTGGTAAGACTCCATGACAGGAATGCTTCAGCAGGAATCTGCAACACTTTATTTACATCCGTTTTTTTTTTTTAAATATTATTAAATAAGGCACCTTTATTTCTTACAGCTTTAGCAGTCTGACAGCTCATTACTGATTGTTTCACAGTTCTGCTTTTACAGCCACTATGACAATCATTTGTGAAGTACTACGTTACAACAGCATCTGAAATGTTCACCTTTTGAAATCAAGTAATCAAGTAATCAAGCAAGTAAAATTAACTGTACCTAGAAATCTGAGAATGTGAAAGCAGTTGTGTTATGCTTCATCACAGTGATTAGCTTACCTAGACACATAGAACTTCAGTCTTTCTCTTCCCCTCTTTTTACAAACAACGTTCACATTGCTACAGGGTCTGTGTATGGTATATGCTACCTTTTTTTTCATTACTATTGGTTATAAACAGAGGTCATAGGTTCATAGGTTCATGGGTTGGTACTAGGCTATCGGCCCTAGGGCCTATACAAGCCTAGCCATAACAATTCCCTGGCTATTTCTTCCCACAATATTTACTTCCCTGGACCCCTGTCTAGCAGGGCAACTGACGTGATCCCTGGGGTGAATTTCCTATCTCCCATCCAATCATCAAGGTTCTTTTTGAAGAGGGCCAAAGAGGCACTCTGCTTGACATGTATGGGCCGTCTATTCCAGAGTCTGGGGAGTCTTTAGGTCAGGAACCTATCTCTCCAGCATGTTTTGTTCATTGTTATGACAAGGTTTAGATCTCTGAAGTGTGTGGCTGTGAGGGATTGGGATTTCTTTAAGTGTAGCATGTCCAACAGCTCTGGGTTTGACATAGCCTTGTATGTTAAGCAGAGATCACCTCTGAGTTGACGATATGTGACAGGGTATAGCTGGAGTTTTTTTAGATGGTCAGCATAGGGCATCTGCTTTAGGCCTGTGAGTCATTGTATTCTATAATAGGTCTAATGAGGGATGAGTACAGTAGGACAATGACCTCCTTTTTTCTGGATGAAAAGCCCTTAGTCATGAGATGTGCCACATAGAAGGATTTCCTGACTGTTGTGGTGATGTGGTTATCAAAGGTGAGACCACTGTCCACCTGTGTCCCTAAGTCTCTTTTCACACTTTAGTGTTTAGTGTACTGCCACCTATGTGGTAATTCACGGGTACATGTTTTTTCCCAAAGAGGACAACTATACATTTCTTGGCACTGAGCTTGAGCCCATGGCTCTGGAACCAAGCATCTGTTTCTGTTAGGCCCTTTTGTAGAATATCCACATCATTTGGGGAACGAATAATGGTTCCAAGTTTGCAGTCATCTGCGAACTTTGTTAGCCAGAGTCCCTTAGTGTTGGCCTGTACTTCAGCGAGGTAGATGTCAAACAAGATTGGTCCCAGGACTGAACCCTGAGGTACTCCACTTGTCACTTGTCTGGAGCTGGATTTGGAGTCGGCTACTTTTACAGTGTGGGTTCTTTCAGTAAGCCAGTTGGCAACCCATCAAGTAACGTAGGGATTAATGCCCAGCTTAGTAAGTTTATCTATGATTCCAGAGTGGGGGATGGTGTTGAAGGCCTTGGCGAGGTCCAGATAGACCTGTGTGGACAGCCTTGCCCTCATCCACAGCTCTGGAGACTGATTCGAAGAAGTCAAGCAGGTTCTGGAGACAAGATCGGCCCTTCATGAACCCAAACCGGGTGGTCTCCAGTGTTTGAAGGTTGCCAATGTCTTTGTTTATAAGTTCCATGATAATACGTTCCATGGCCTTGCAGATCAGGCTCATCAGACTGATGGGGCAGTAGCTCTCAGGATCCAAGGTGGATCTCCCCTTGTAGAGTGGGATAACGTGTAGCTGTGCACCACTCAGTGGCCACGAAGCCTGAGGTGAGGCTATGATTAAACATGACACTTAGGTGAGATGCCAGTTCATTTTGTAGTTCATGTAGTACATAGCCTGGGATGTCATCTGGTCCCATGGATGCTGTATTCTTAGCTTTGAAGTGAGCGGTTTTTGCCTGTGTGGCCGTTATTACCAGAATTTAGCAATCTTTCATTATTGAGATGGGCCCTTTAGGGGGTGGGGGGGTGAAGTTGGCACTGAATCGATCTGCCGGGATACTGGCAATATCCTTAGGATCAGTATATTTAATGCCATTCTGTTGTAGCTCAAAGCAGATCTGAGCATTGTCATTTAGATTCTTGACATAGCTATAGAATGCCTTGTGGTTGTCTTTGCAATCTTTTGCAATTTTATTTTCATAACTAGCTTTGGAGGATTTTATGAGGGATCTCAGATTCTTGCTGAGGCTGGTAAGGGAGTTTTTTGCATCCTGGGATTTTCCTCTTTTCTGCAACAGTTTCTTCTTTTTGTTGTAAAGTTTGTTTATGGCAGGGGACCACCAGTTTGGCTTCCTTTTTTTGGAGGAGAACATCTTGGTTCTATTTGGTCATAGATTATGTATGCATTCAGTCACTCACTTGTCAGTTATAGTATTTTGATTAAAAGGCCAACAGTTGTGCCATTAACCTTTACAAAAGAAAAATTCTGGGTATACTGTTAATCTTTTATTAGTTTTCATGTTGCTGACCTACACAGCAATGTCCTTTTCTAGGAAAGCCTCATGAAGTTTGGTTATATCCATCCATCCATTCATTCACCCATTTTTACATACTTATAGGAAATTTAGAGTCTTGGAGACTGAGCCTATCTTACCAAACACTGGGCTGGTTGTCGAGTAAGGACTAGCCCTGGAGAGACCACCAGCAAATTTTACAACATGCAGGCATACACAGTCACACTCACATGCTTACCTAGGGACAACTTAACGTAAGCAGTAACTTGCCAGCATGTCTTTGAAAAGTGCCAAGAAACAGGTGACAATCAGAAACCAGTGCAAATGAGATAAGAACGCACAGTCTCCACAAAGAAGGCACTGCGTCTAAGAATGAAGTACAGATCTAAGTGCTGTGAGGCAGTACTACTAATCAGCTGTGTTACTATACTACCAAGTATCAAGTACAGCAGATAATAATTACTGAACCTGGGAAATTATGGTGACTTAAAGTGTGCATCTGCGATGATACACCATTCGGACTGTATGTGTCCAAGTCCTAACAAGAAAAAACAAACTTAGAAATCACAGGAAAGCTACAACTTTGGCAAAAATGACAAAATAAATAAATAAATAAATATTAAACAACATTTAATACAAAAATAGGTTACTTTATCAAACATGCCCCAGTGAACAGGCCAACAGACTAAGGACATCTGGGCTGTTGGCTACTTCAGCACTGCACATATGATGGTAAGTCACTTGAGAGTAAATAATAATTATGTTGTAGACGTGGAATTTTCTTGTCTTATGCAATTAACTTATTTTAATTGGTTAGATTAGTCCTAATAGGCTTATGGACTGTTTTCAAGGGAGACCTGACTTGCTAGTTATAAGTTCATAGGTTCATAGGTTTGTACTAGGCTAGCAACCACAGGGCCTTTTTAAGCCTAGCCATGTATCCAAAATCTCTGATAAGTCATGATATCCTTGCTAAGTGTAAGCAGGGGCTTGGAAGAAGCAGCACTTACAAGCTGAGGCCTGGGATATACACCATTTACAGGCTGCCTTGGTCCATTAGAGACACAGGTGCCAAACCAGGGATGAATTTCCTATTTCCCATCCAATTGCTTAAGTTGCACTTGAATTGGATTAGGGAGGAACTGTAATTCACATGGATGGGGAGCCTGTTTAAGAGAAGGGGTAGTCTCTGGGATAGATACCTATTTCTCCAACAGGTCTTATTTATATCATAGCTGTAAGGCATAATTTTACTAGGATATGGAAAATTACCTTACTCATTGCTGGGAGCTTTTTGGTACACCCTTTAGTCATTATCACATGACATCAGTAGCAGCTGGAATGTGATTGTGGTAATAAGCAGTTGGGGTGAAAAAGAGGATATGAATATTTTGTTGGAAATAACGGTTGTAGTGCTATTTTGTCTTCAATTAGTTTGTGAGTTCTTGTAGAAGAATATTAACTTGTGCTTGTTTCTAGACTATTTTAAATAATTCCTCATACCATGCTACAGAACTGAATTACATCTATAAAAAAAAAAATCCTTTTTCTTTATAGCTCATATATGTTATCTTCAGCGTATTACACTGTTGTCTTTACTTCACTTTACTGTTTTGTGCCTCTGGCCTGAGACTGAAATTGGTCCATTGAGTTCAGTGCTCTAACCTGGTAAACAAATGAAAATAAATAAATAAAGTGAATTTGTTAATACATATATTTTATGCAATCAGAAGGGTTGTACTTAATGACCGCTTTTGTGGGGAGAAGAATTTGATATATCATAGGACAATGAAGAAAAAGGTACTTTTATGGAAGAAAATGAAGCAGAGAGTGTGGGATCTGGACATGAACCAGAGTACGAGTTATCTGAATTATCTGACAGAGGTGAAGATGCCAGAGGCAGACGACAGAGACAGTGAGATAAAACTGATAGCAGATAAGAAAAAGGACAAGAGGAGTGATGACTTTATAAATCCTGGGAGATCACCAAAGGGTGGACGTTGGGGCCCATGTAAGGATTCCTCAGTGGTATGCTTTACTTAGAAAGGAGGGCACGGATCCTAGTCCAGAATGAAATGGATAAACAGGGTTAAAATAAAAATGGTAAAGGAAAGTAAAGCTAATATGGTTAGAAATGTAGATGAAAGGGTATAACGTTTAATGTTAGTAGGATTATTTGTGGTGAGAAATACGGTTCAGGTTTATTTGTAAAACCTCTATTAAGAGTGTACATGTTCAGAGTATTAGAATGAACGATATTGAAAACAGCAAAGCAAAAGAAAAAAATATGGATACTTTGTGCAGTACTTTGGTCAGCAGAAGCTGCATGTGAACAGGCAGGAGTTAATAGTCAGCTCTGTGGCACACAGGGATAAAGCCCTGACTGGTCCACACATGGCCAGGTTTCATTAGTGAGGCACATGTTAGAGGAGAAAGTATTGGAGGGACGGGATTGAGCAGCTATGTGCAGGCAAGTACATCTAACGGATAGATTAGCTTATATCCCACTACACAAGTAACACCTGGAGGAAGGCTGTGTGGAGGGTGGCACTGAGGAAAGTATGTGGGAGAGAAGCAATTACTTGTAGCAGATTTGCAAGGAATTCAGGTTAATAAATTATGGTTTACTTTTAAGTCATTGGTAAGAAGGTGAAGCATATAATCTATAGTTTACTCTAAACATTTATAGATTAAGAAATGGAAAGGGAAGGAAACATTATTTCAGACCTCCTCCTTATGGAAAGATACTTAGATACCGGGCCAAATACGGACGTGAATAAAAATGACAGTAAGGAGCATGGACACAGAGCTTTGGAAGAAAGAGGAATAAATCGAGATGCCAGAACTATGGGGTGGCATTATGTTTGTTTTGATAAGTATATAGGAAGAACAGTATAGGATTAAGTAAATTATTAAACATAAGGAGCTGAAAAAGGAATGCAGAGAAAAATTATCAGCATTACCAACACTGTAATGATCAGAGAGAATTATGAGAAAAGATAAACTTGGATGACAGTTTATAAACTCACTGAAGCAACGGTAATGTGATTCTGCTGTGAGATTAAAGAGCTCATCTCATAAAAGTATTGAATATACTAATTGAGAATTTGATCCATTTAAAGTAATAAAGGAAAATAAAATGAAGCAAAAGATGGAGGTATATCTGCAGAAACGTAAGCTAACAGATGCAAGAAGATACTGTGAAGTGAGATTTCAAGGGAGGATGTACTGAGTTATTAATAATATTAAAAAAGAAATGAAATTAAGTTGGCAAGAGCAGGTATAAGAAATAAAGGAAGTCATAGAAGAAACAAAAGCTAAAAACGTACCAGTATTGGGCTCAATATTTATTTTTCAAAAAGAGTAGACTTTTAATAAAAAGGCTAAAAAGATATTGAATTGGCTAGATACAGAGTAGATTCATTTTTAAAAAAGAAAATGAGGTACAGAAGAATTAGTGATGAATATAAAAGTAAGTCTAACAGGAAGCTGCTTATGCATGTAATAAATGTGGTAGAAGTAAGTCCAAGTGCTGTAGGAATTTATTAATAGCATTAAATAAATATATTCTGTGTATACATGCAGATAATGTAAAATGGGACATTACAAGAAAGAATAAGTACTTAGAAGATTTAGTTAGTATTTAAGGAATAGCTTGCATGTGTAATGACTGTGATAAAAGTGATTTAAATACATACATATTATAAAATCCTGTTTCATTAATAAATGTAGACAACTTTGTATAGCAGCTGTGAGCAATAACATTTATCTACCCTTATTCTTTTTGGTAAATGCTATGGGATCTTTAACATCTCCCTGAACTATCACCAACATAGGCAGGTATGAACTCTGTTTAAAGTCTCATCTGAATGAGTATTACCTCTAAAATACAGTACCCCTTACATTGCACTGCAGTGTCAGTAATAGGACTTGAACCCAGACTTCTGGTAGAGGGAGAGAACCCATCCTGCCTTCTGATCTTCCCAGCATCAGAGGCAAATTTACTATTGAAGAGTCACTGAGAGTAATACAATAAAAAAATTAACAGTTAAAACTAAAACATGAATTGGGAAAATAAGTGAGTAAGATTCAGCATAATAGGACAGTCTGGGTAATCTCAGCACACCTGTCAGTGCACCTCATTAAGAGGAATGTTCCTACTTTTGAATCTTAAAAAGTACGTGTTCCTCATAGTTCTGCATTGAAAGGGTCTATCACACATTCAGTGTTAGCAATTCTTTTAACTGATACCCATGATAAGTAATACTGAAACATGCTAATTTATCAAAATAACGTATTATAAATATAAAGTAACACAGCTTAACCATCCATGTGAGTTTCCTAGTAGAAATTGTTGGGTAAGTTTTCCACATTTTGCCTCGGTCCATGTTATGAGAAGTAGAATGCTTAATTTTGGAGATGGAAGATTGAGGGCTTTGAACCTCAGAAATAATGTTATAAGAATGAAGACAGAGACAGAGTCATAGGAGAGGTGGACAGTATGCCATTTTAACTAAGAAGTGATATACGGACAAATTAGGAGAAGACTTGATACAAGGAAAAGTCAAGTAAGGGGTGAATAAGTGACTCTCTCAGGAGCTGAACTGTGGATAAAAAGCATACAGAGATGAAGCCAGATATTGAAAGGTTACAAAAAATACCATTCCCCTTCCTTCCTTAATGGATACATCTCTGTTTGGGCTGTCTTATTCCTGGGTGCCTGAATGCTGTCACATTTACTTCAAGTGACAGATTAATGGCTGTCATGGTTTATGTGATCTAAGCTAACGGTTTTTAAATGTACAACTAAATGGCCTCTATTTTCCTTGTTTAAAGCCTTTGGATGACCACTACATGTTCTGTTTAATATGAAGTCCATTTTAATGAGCCATGTAGTTAAGCATGTAATGAAATATGACTCTGGTATACCAAAATACCTGGATGATCTTGTTTCTGATTGTGCTTTACTTAATTTAATGTAATTTTTACATATGACTATGTAATTCAAGAGATCGTTAATAAGTAGATATGAATAGTATTAGGTTCTCTAGATTTGTATTACATCAGTGTATGTATTGTCAATTGTTTTGTTCATTATTAAGTAGTTAAAAACTGTATTAGCTTAGCTAGAGTTGTATTTCTCAGTTTATCTGTCTGCATAATTAATAATGTATCATATGGTTAGGCCTGTTTTTGACCTAAGTATGTTAGGCCATTTTATGACTAATTGTGTTTTATACATGTCTGAACCTTTGCTATGTCTGACTGTACTGAAATTACATCCTAACAGCTGGATATTCCACTCAGCAAAATTAAATAAATAAATATCTACAAAGACAAATGTTTACTTAGGATATAGTGACAGCAAACAGAATGTTAGGCACACACACACACACACACACACACACACACACACACACACACACACACACACACACACACACACACAAACATATACACCCACACACCTGTGGTGTGTGGTATGTACCTTTTTATTCAATCCTCTGTCTGTCTGTCTCTCAACATTTACTGCATTTAATGAAATGGAACATTGCATTAAGATAAATTCAAATCAAATGAATTCAAAGATTTAGTGAACTTTGAACATTTTTCATGTGCAATATCTTAACTATAACTAATACTTGAAAAGCAGTTAGCTCCTTGAAATTAAGGTATAACACTCCTCCTCTGCAAAAAAACTGTAAAAATGAATATAAAATATTGAACAAAAATGATCTATTAATATAAAGTAAAGTTTGTCACATTAAAAAACTTAGTATGGTTTTAAAACAGAATGAAAATCTATACAACCAAAAATGCCAAAAGACAAGTTATATGTAAAGACTGTAAGTGTTGAAGAAAAGTACGCACTAAAGAATCACAAACTCATCAGTACAATCTTTTTTATTTCATTAACAGCCATCTTTATTTCAACAATATCAACATCACAGCCAGTGCAATCCTCATGCATGATGCCCCAAGTATTTGAACCAGTGACTGGGCCGATAGTGTTTAGTATCTTACTCTTTAGGATGATTTGTTCCCGATACAAAAGGCTCCAGTCTATGACTGGTACTTACATGCAGTCATTAAAAACTTACTTAATGCATGCAGAATTGCCCTTACTTTATTTTAAACATAGATTACCACATTTTCAATAATTACCTTCATCTTCTGTATTACTTTCTTACTATCCAAAATCTTAACAGTGTTTAACAGATATACCCCCCCCCATTCATCAAACTATGTACATATGTATACTGTTTTACTGTTTCTAGCTTCCTGCCTTTAGGTGCATCATTGGTTCTATATTGGCTGCTTTCCATCCTTCTGTATCTCTTGTGTCTAGCCCATGCCCAGGTATATTTCCTATCTCACCATGTTTAACCTCTATATTTTTTTCATTGACAATCAATGTATGCCTGACTATCTGCCATGTCTGCCACTTCAGAGCCAGTTGTCTATTTGCTTTCCCCTTCTCTATTTGGAGTTCCATCTTTCTCATTTCTTTCATAATTTTAATATATCTTTCTAGTCAGGCCTGTTTCCTGTTCTCCACTTCTGTGTAATTGCCTTTATCACAACAACATGAGAAGTACAATGAGGGCTTTTATATGCCTTTGCTGATTTGCCTCAGGGGCCCAATTCATGAGAAATACCTGCTTGAGTTGTGCTCATCCCTGTGTTAGTACTCCAGTAACCTTTCAGATGTCTCAGTACATGGATTCCTGTTAGTACTTCAGTTACCTTTCATATGTCTCTGTACATGGGTTCCTGTTAGTACTTCAGTTACCATTCAGATATCTCTGTACATGGATTCCTGTTAGTACTTCAGTTACCTTTCATATGTCTCTGTACATGGGTTCCTGTTAGTACTTCAGTTACCATTCAGATGTCTCTGTACATGGATTCCTGTTAATACCTCAGTTACTGTTCAGATGTCTCAGTACATGGGTTCCTGCTAGTACTTCAGTTACCGTTCAGATATTTCTGTACATGGATTCCTGTTAGTACTTCAGTTACCATTCAGATATCTCTGTACATGGATTCCTGTTAATACCTCAGTTACCTTTCATATGTCTCTGTACATGGGTTCCTGTCAGTACTTCAGTTACCTTTCAAATTTCTCTGTACATGGGTTCCTGTTAGTACTCCAGTAACCTTTCAGATGTCTCAGTACATGGATTTCTGTTAATACCTCATTTACCGTTCAGATGTCTCAGTACATGGATTCCTGTTAATACTTAATTTACCTTTCATATGTCTCTGTACATGGGTTCCTGTTAGTATTTCGGTTACCTTTCAGATTTATCTGTACATGGGTTCCTGTTAGTACTCCAGTAACCTTTCAGATGTCTCAGTACATGGATTCCTGTTAATACATCATTTACCATTCAGATGTCTCAGTACATGGGTTCCTGTTAGTACTTCAGTTACCTTTCAGATTTCTCTGTACATGGGTTCCTGTTAGTACTTCAGTTACCTTTCAGATTTCTCTGTATATGAGTTCCTGTTAGTACTTTAGTTACATTTCATATATCTCTGTACATGGGTTCCAGTTAATACCTCAGTTACCGTTCAGATGTCTCTGTGCATGAACTCCTGTTAATGCCTCAGTTACCATTCAGATGTCTTAGTACATGGGTTTGGTTACCTTGCAGATGTCTCTGTACATGGGTTCCTGTTAGTACTTTGGTTACCTTTCAGATGTCTTTGTACATGGATTCCTCTTAGTGTTTCAATTACCTTTCAGATGTCTCTGTCCTGTTCCTTACAATCCTAGAAAACATTCTCTCATTTGCTGGCTTCATGCATACTGCATCTCCAGCACAGGTTGCACACCACTGGATGCATTGCAGTGTGTAGAAGTATTTATAGAGGCATTTTCTTGCACAAATCCTAAATTTTATCCCATTTGTGGTGAACCCAGCAGCCATACTTATCTCTAGCCATTGTCTGTTAGTGTAATTTATTCCTATGTCCCTATCCTGCTCCAGTGCCATCTGTTTTTACACAGGATCATATTGTCCATATCCATAAATCAAACTAACCCGGGTAGCCCATAAGTACTTTTTTTAGGTAAGGGACACTCAACCTCCCCATCTCTACAGGTTGGGTCATCTTCTGCAAACTCACAGTGCCTTTCTTTATTTCCTCACATGAAAGCCTTAAGAGTTTTATTTAATCAATCCAACATACTGCTGTCTAGTTTAATAATAATAATGGTACTGAGGTCATATTCATTGGCTGTATTGGGCAGTGTATGTCCATTTACCATTAAATCCCATCTTCTGACATATTCTAGTACTTTGCTTTCCATGTCCTTCCATGTAGCTTCAGTTGCTTCTCCAACTTCTTTTTCTATTCTCACCCCCAAGTACATCTTTTCATGCCCCCCTAAAAATAGGTAATTCTCAACCAAATCATGAGTCAGCAATTGTTTTTGTTTTTGTGGTATTTATTTTTTATCCTACTATTTTACTAAATTCTTGTAGGATACTGAAGTAAACCTGACTATCCCTCTCCAGATGGGAAAGGTATATTACTACATTAACTGCAAACACCGAGATTTTCTAATATGTTCCATACCACATACATGTTGTTAATGAGATTCCATGATCTGCATCCCTGGTGGTTAAGTATATAAAGCAAATAGCAGTGGGGACAACGGGCACCCTGTCTCATTTCCCTTTTCAGGTTAAAGCTTTCCAAAAGAGAAGCAGCTATTTTTACATTTACCTGTGCCTATTAATATACATTTCTTATTAGTTGCACCCACATTTCTGGGATTCCAAACACCCTCCTAACTCTAAGCAAACATTTCCACCTCACCATGTCAAAGGCCGTTTTGGTATCCAAACTCATCAACAGAAGTATGTGTTCATTTAGCTCTGCATGATGCTGAATCCGAATAGTTTTACTGATATTATTAAATGTCTGTTTCACCATTACAAAACTACATTGTTCCAAATGTATTACCTTCCTCAGAACTCCAGTCGACATCTTAGCTGTTATGGTCATGAATACTTTATAAACATAGTTCAGCACCAGTATTGGCCTATTACCTTCTGGACTGGTGGAGTCCTTGCTTTCCTTGGGTATCAGTGCCCTAGCCCATTATTTTGGTATAAACCCTCCTCACAATATATTACTAAATATTTGCATCCACAGTCTTATAAGCTGGTTCCCCCACCTTCTATAGGTCAATGGGGATTCCATCAAAAACAGGTAATTTCCCACTAGCCTGTTGTACCACTACCCCCCTCTCCTTCTTTCTTCATGGATAATTTCCTTAATAAGGTCTTCCCTTCCTTATTTGTTATGTAGGATATTGCTAATTTACTTAAAAAGTAACTTGTCCTTGTTTCCTAGTCCTCAACTTTCTCTGATTTCTTGTATAGGGTAGTAAGGTATAATGTCACTGCTCCTGGGATTTTGTCTAGCAGGAGGTCCCATATTTTGGTTACATAAGTGCCAACTTTTTATGCTCTTAGCTTCTGGGCTAAGAGTTTGGCAGTTTTAAGGCTCATTTTAAAAATATATTGCTTTAATGCTATTCTGTATGCAATTAAATTAGTGAGGTGCTGCTCTGTTTTCTCTTGTGCCCTCACCCATAGCTTATTTTCATCTTCGTCATCTGTGTTGTAGTTCCTTAATCTTTTGCAGCCCCTCCCTATACTGTTTGTTGTTATCATTCCATTCTACCTTTCTCTATCCCTTACTTATCTCGCCAAGTTTTCCTTAAGATAATCCCACCTAGTTGCTGGCTTTCCTGGCATTAGCTCAAGCTTTTTCAGCTGTCCATTCAGTATCCTCCTTGCCCTGTCACTAAATCTCTGTTTACATATTAGGTACATTGGAAATGTCCTGAACTTGCCAACCCTTTCTCCCTCTCTCTCTGATATTGAAATTGGTGGGTGTTTAGGAATTTAGCCTCTTTTGTTAGAAATTCCCGCCTTGGTCCACCTGATGCAGCTTCCTTAATACATATCATGTTCCAGCCCCCCCCCCCCGTTATCAATATACTCTGAAGAAATGCTACTACTTCACCAATAATCTCTTCTAGTAATTTTGTTTTCATCTAAGGAGGTAGATAAACATTATATAGAGTTAACATCTTGCCCGACTATGGTTCTATTGGCCTAAATGTACCAATAAAGACATAAAAAGTAAAAAGTCATGGGCATTAAAACGTCATGTAGCTGAAATGCTGATATGTCCTTAAGGGGCCATTTGCATATATCTTATGGGCCTCCACTGTAAAAGGTTTAAGGTACATATTTTTGCTTAAGCCTATCATTTCATGAATCTTTTTCTTTTATGCAGTAGTAAAAAAGTATATTTTTCTGAAACATGCACAGTTTGGGGTTTGAGGGCCCATACTTGTGAGGAAGGAGGCTACAGTTTGGAAGTTGACATACATCTCCAAACATCTTGGCTTTGTCTCTGATCAAGGAAATCTTTTAGAGATATTATAATTTCTCAGAGATTGTATAACAAGATCATCATAAACAGAGCAGCACCTCACTAATTTAATTGCATACAGAATAGCATTAAAGCAATATATGAGCCTTAAACCTGCCAAACTCTGGGCTTCAGGCCAGTTATTTTACATTAAGAAGGTTTATGGTCTGCATTCTTGTGGGAGAAGAGGCTGGACTCTGCCCTTCTGAGCTGGGAATTTCTGGTTAAAGGTTTATAGTGCCTGAATATTTGAACTGTATCTTACTGAAATTGGTACACCTTGTTTGCTGTAGCATAGACTAGATCCAGGCCTGCTGAATATAGCTTTGTTTATATGCTTGTTGTTTGTTTGCTTGTTATTTCCCTGGAACGCTAATTCCACCTAATACGTGGCTTCTCAGCGCTTCTGTGGCTCACTAGTGATATCTGCATTGCTTACTGTACTTATTTCCTTGTTTCACTTGAAAGAAAGTTACTGTTTGTCGTTTTGCATTTAAGTTACCTGTAACACATTGCACTTAAGTTACCTGGCACTTGCTCACTAAAGCAATTATATAAGTCAGCACTAAAAATTAAAAGCACTACACCCTCACTCCCCACTGGCCCTAGTTTTCAATTATTAAGGAATTCCCAATATTATTCTAGCATGTCCAAAGGTCAGTTGTCAATCTCCTCTCCGGTCCAGCTGGTGAATCTGGGAATCTTGAGGCAATGTTACAACTGCCTCATGTACACAGACAACCCTCTCCTCCTCCCAACAAATTCCAACACATGTGAGAGATGCAACCATATAGCCAAACTGGAGGCTAAGCTCTCTCAACTCAGTACTGGCATAACCAGTCAGGAGGAGAAGGAAACCATACTCACTACAATTCCAGTCTCACATAGACCTACCACAACAGCAAACCAAACACATAATCACACAAAACATACTCAGAGGCTCTAAATAAAGATCTGCCAAGCAGCAGAGACCTCCAAAGCAGACACCCAAGCAGCTACCCCAAAACAAAACATGTGCAACACATATCTCACAAAGCCAGTGTGCCAAACAGTCACAGCCCTTAAGACTAAACAACACACCTGATACACTTGTAATAGGTGACTCTATCGTCAGGCACACTGGCGTCCCGCTCACCAGGCTGAACAAGGAGAGGGTCACGGTGAGCAGCCTGTCGGGTGCTAGGATCCGCCACATAACACAAGCACTCAGGTCACTCCAAGGCAAGTACAAATATGACTCAGTCATTGTCCATGCTGGTGTGAATGACCTGAGACGTACCTCCCTGGACTACATGAAAGAGACATAAAGGAGCTCTCTGAGCATGTAGCCCAGGCCGGTATGACCCTGACCTTGAGTAGCATCTTACCCTCACCAAGAATGATGCCACAATATGAAGACAAGATGATCAATTTCAACAATTGGCTTAAGTACTGGTGTCATTCAAAGGGGATCCAATGCCTGTCAGCTTGGGATGATATGCTCGACAAGCCACGATGCTTCGCTAGGGACGGCTTGCACCTGTCACCCCTGGGCTTTCGGATATTGGCAAAGGCTCTTGCTACCCCCATAGTGCCTTTTTCAGGCAAGGCTCAAAAGAAAAACCCACCTCCATAGGTATCACAAGGGATAAGAAACTAAGAGTAATGCTACTCAACGCCAGAAGTCTAAACCTCAAGATGCACGCACTCGAAACTCTCCTTAGCATGGAGAACATCGATATCTGTGCAGTAACAGAAACCTGGTTCAGGGCTCCCGAGAGCACCCAGCACTACCAGGTTATACCTCATACCATGCTTTTCAGCCCCAAAACTTGGACCGAACCACAAAAGGAGGGGAGTATCAATATTCATCAAAGATACCCACACCTCCAGGTTGGTGGCAAAGCACGAAGCATCAGAGACTATCCATGTGCAACTAACAGTGGGTAAAACTGCCTTCCAGTTTATAGCCTGCTACAGACCACCCTCCCAAACCCAGGAACCCCACTCGGCCTTCCTGAGAACACTGGAAAATATGAAGGTCTCTCCAAACACCATTATATTGGGCGACTTCAACTACCCAAACATAGACTGGGAGCATTACTCTAGCTCCAACACCCTAGCCCAAAGGTTCCTAGAATTTATAAACTCAAATGCTATGGAACAACTTGTTACCACTCCCACAAGAGGGAAAACATACTGGACCTGATCATCACCAACATGGGGACTCTGTGCTCCAGACCAGAAGTGTATCCCTCACTGGTAAGATCAGACCATAAACTAATCTCACTGGATATTCACATCCCGACCCCACCCCCTGCCCAGAAAACCACAGTGAAAAACTTCTCTAAAGCAAATTTTACACTCCTCAAAACTGAGGTGGAATCCTTCAAAGCCCCCGGGCCTGTGGAAAATACAGCCCAGACCGCAGAATCCTTTATAAACACATTCTATGAACACCTTCAGGAATGCATGGATCATGCGATCCCAAATAAAATCAAGACCCAATCCTCCAAAGGGTCTGGTGGACCCCAGCCATAAACAAACTATACAATAGAAGGAGGAAGCTACTAAATGATAAAGCAAAATCCCAAAAAGGGAAGGCATCACTGATCAGTATTAGCAAAAAACTACGGGCACACATAAAATTGTCTAAGGCCAGCTTCGAGAGAAAAATTGCACAGGACACTAAGGATAATCACAAGGCTTTCTTTAGTTATGTTAGGAACCTGGGTGGTAATTCCCATATATGCTCAGAATTAGTCCAAAATGACAAAAAATACACCGAACCCACAGAGATTGCCAACATCCTAGCTCACCAAAAGGGCAAATATCTATCCCAGCAGAGTGCTGCCCCCCTGACATCTCAGATGCTCAGGTAAGAGCCGCCCTCTCCAAAGCAAAAAACACAGCATCAATGGGACCAGATGGTGTCCCGGGCTGCGTCCTACATGAACTCAAAGAAGAGCTAAACCCAAACATAAAACTACTGTTCAGTCTCAGCCTTACTACAGGATATGTGCCCAAAGAGTGGCGTACAGCAACAGTGGTCCCTCTCCATAAAGGTGGTGCCTCAACGGATCCTGGAAACTATTGCCCCATAAGCCTGACTAGCTTGGTCTGCAAAGCTATGGAAAGGATCATCATGGACCTCATAAATAAAGATATTGGGGACCTACAAACACTGGATCCTACCCAGTTCGGCTTTGTTAAGGGCAGATCCTGCCTCTTAAACCTGGTTGATTTCTTTGAAACAGTCACCAAGGCCATTGACGAGGGAAGGTGGTCCACACAGCCTACCTGGACCTCGCAAAAGCCTTCGATACAATACCCCACTCGGGCATTATAGATAAGCTCACCAGCTTAAATATAAACCCCTATGTCACTAGATGGATTGCAAACTGGCTCAAGGACAGAACCCACATGGTTAGAATTGCTGGAGCCATGTCAGACTCCAAACCAGTTACAAGTGGTGTCCCACAAGGCTCAGTCCTGGGACCTCTCTTGTTCGGTATATATTTCTCGGAGGTACAGGCCAACACGGAAGGACTGTGGCTGACCAAGTTCGCAGATGACTGCAAACTGGGTGCCATAATCGACTCTCCAGCCGACACAAGCATCTTCCAAAAGGGCCTCATAGAAACAGACAACTGGTGCCAGAGCCATGGCCTCAAGCTAAATGCCAAAAGTGTATAGTCATCCCTTTGGCAAAAACAAAGTGCCCACAAATTACCACATAGGTGGAAATCCATTAAGTACAGAAGAAGTAATTAGGGACCTGGGGACCCAAGTTGATAGCAATCTCTCATTTGACAACCACGTGGCCAAAGTGGTTAGAAAAACATTTTATATAGCCCACCTAATCATGAAGGTATTCACATCTAGATCAGGAGGTCATCATGCCTCTTTACTCATCCCTCATCAGGCCCATAATTGAGTACAATGCCCCTTTTGGGATGTACCTTACCAGACACCTGCAGCAACTGGAAAGACCCCAAAAGTACCTCACCAAGAGGATCAAAGGGCTCAAACAGATGCCATATGCTGCCCGGTTAAAGAAACTCCAGCTCTACTCAGTGGCATACCGCCTGTTCAGAGGAGATCTGTGCCTGACGTATAAAGCCATGTCCAACCCGGAATTAATGGACATGCTGCACCTCAGAAAATCCAAATCCCATCGAGCTACGCTCGAGAGACTTGAACCTCAGCACTGAAATAAATAGGACATGCTGGAGGGACAGATTCATAACCCAGAGGCTCCCTTCACTCTGGAATAAAATCCCAGTCCAGGTTAGGCAGAGTCCCTCATTGACTCTCTTCAAGAGGAATCTTGATGAGTGGATGGGAGATCGTAGGTTTACCCCGGGTATCACTTCTGTGTCACTGTTAGATAGAGGCACAGTATACTAACCTCGAAAAAGGGCATAGCAAAATAAATTTAAAATGGGTGGCGAAAGCCAAACACATTCTGGCTAGGCTTATAAATGCCCTAGGGCAGATAGCCTAGTATGAACCTATGAACCTATGTGAATATCTAGAATAAGAATGCATTTGAAGCGGGGACTTCCAAGATGGCTGCACATTGAGTAACAGCTTAATTTCAGCTCTCCCAATGTGAAAACAGAAACTCAGAAGAAAGTGCCAGTGAAATCATTTTGGAGGTAAATTTCAGTAACTGGCTAGTAAGTGCACTGCTTGGATGCCAGAAAAAAAGAAATTCAGAGAACCTTAAAGAAAATTAACCACAAAAAATGAGGAAATAACACTGACTGGGAAGAATTCTGTAGCTGTTCAGTAAAAAGCAGTGCAAGCTCCAGTTTTGGTACAAGACATAACTTCCAGTAACCTAGAGGAAAAATAAGTCAAATGTACTCAAAGCTGATTACTCAAAAGGTAAGACAAAATGAAAGAAGCATTTAACAGATATTCAGATGAGGTGATAAAATTGCACAATTCAGAGGTCAAAAAGAAGAAAATGCTGGCTGAATATGAGACTACTCAAGAAGAGATGTTTCAAAAAATAATAGAATTAGAGGACATAGAACACAGGGAAAACCTGAGATTTTCTGTTGTACTAGAGAAGTTGGAAGGAACAGTCTGTATTAATTTTATGAAAGCACAAATAAGAAACTGGGCTGGTATTCCACAGCAGGAGTTCTTAATTGAAAGAACACATCTTGTGTATGTTCCAAACCTGGCCAAGAGAAAGCAACCTAGACCTTTAATTCTGATTCTGTATCATGCAATCCTACCAGCAGAAGGAGGTGATTCTGACAAAACTGTGGCAGAAGGACAGAGTACTAAAAGTGGAAGATAGTAGAGTGCTTGTGGAAAATGATTACTCACTGTACATCAGGCAGAAGAAGAGTAAATTTATACCATGAATCAAGGAATGTCAAGAAGCAGGCAGACAAAATTATTTTTGATGTAGAACATGTTAAGGAAGAAATACAACAATTTTTCAAACAAACAAAAAATGAGATGTGAAACAGAAGAAGTTTTTGCTTCTTGTTCTTCTGGTAA
The DNA here is from genome assembly GCF_019279795.1 of Protopterus annectens. Taxonomy (NCBI): domain Eukaryota; kingdom Metazoa; phylum Chordata; order Ceratodontiformes; family Protopteridae; genus Protopterus; species Protopterus annectens. Next base: position 274,005,473 of record NC_056748.1, read on the forward strand.
AAAAGATCACAGAGAGACTGTGCCAGTAAAAGCTTTCCAATACTTCAATGAAAAATGCTGGAGAGACAGAAAGAAGCACAATAGTCAACTAGAAGAACCAAGAGTACATTGGAAAGGAAGCAGAGACTGGATTTGGGAGATGGAGATAAACAAGAATAAAACCAGCAGCTCAGAAATCGACATATAAATGTGGGAGTATAAAGCATTAATTATATTTGTGAAACATGACAGAACAAAAAAATCTGAAAATATGGAACTTTTTTTGGCTTTGTTAACCTTGTAAGAGACTATAAGCATATGCCCTACTTCATGTCATTAATGTTTGGAGGAACACTTAAGAGAGAGGAAGAGGAAGGAAAGAGTTAACTGTAAGTAAAACTATATTTTGTTTTAACAGTGTTTTTCTAATTTATTTTCAAGTGTAATGGGGATACTAAAGTAAAGAGATGTCCCTGTTTTTTTTCCTTATTTTCGTTTTCCTTATTCAGTTTTAAGAAATGTAGGCACTGCAATGTAAAAAAAAGATAAAGAAGAAAAGTTGGGTCAAAAGAGTATGAAACAGAGAAAAAATGTGCTTTTTCTCATTCTTGCATATGGAAATAAGGATAAGACAAAACCAGACAGCACTTAGTAGAAGCACAGGCTGTACCGTGAGTCTTAGCATGGATAACCTTTCTTTTAGGTTGACCCAAGTCGGTGAGTGTGGCTGTCAGTTTGGGACAATTGTTCCTATTAGGAAGGCAAAACTTCAATATTTGAAGATGTACATAGTTTTGGATGCTAATGTTAAGTTAATAGGTTTTTGGAGTGTATTGGAGATGTATTTGTTTTTTTCTTTGAGGGCTTTCAATAAAACAACATTTTTTTTAAGATGTGCCATATGCTCAAATGGAAATGACAAGAAAACAACTGTATAAAAGGTCAATCTGCCAAACATTAGCATGTGCATGTAACACAAAAGCATGAACTATATATTTAATAAAAAGCTGTTATAAATAAAAGGTGGGAATAGTAACTAATTTAACAACCCTTTTGATATTATCATTGAATGTTAATGGTTGCACAGACATATACAAAAAAGAAAGAGTAGTGAACCATATTAAAGAATGTAGAGTGCAAATAGCTATGCTACAGGGGACACATTTGGAAAGAAGCGAACATGTGAAATTTGATATAGAAAGTTTTTCAGGACAGTTATTCAGCGGAATACCTGGGATAAAGGAAAATAAGAGTACTTACGTTAATTGCAGGAGGAGCTGCAATAGTGCTAGAAGAGGAAAAAATGATCATAATGGTAGATATATAATTCTAAGGGGCTACTGTCAAGGGAGGAGGATTATACTGTCATATATTTATATTCTTCCTAAAATTGCTATAATGGATCTTAAGAGAATTCTGGGAGAAATAATCAGTTTTCAGCAGAGAATATTATTTATAGGTGGGGACTGGAATTTGATTTGCAGCAGGGAGGATGTATCTGGAAGGTGGGGGCCTGGAAGGAAAAATATAACAAAGGAGGGTAGATTTTTGAAGAAGTGTATGAAAATATTTGGCATGGAAGATGTGAATTCAGTAGTAGGAACTTGGAGTGAATGTACATAGTATTCTCCAAGATACAAAACTGGGCTAAGCTAGATAGAACTTACATTTCATAGAAACATGCATTTAATTGAAATGTTTCATACACATCCAATAATTATTTCAGATCATGTGCAAATAATAACTAAAGTAAAAATGCAGGGTAATGAAATTAAAATGAGGTATTGGTGCTTTTCCGCCTATCTGTTGAAAAGAGAGAAATGTAAGGAATGGGTACTGGAAATTATTCAGGAGTTATTAGAAAAGAGAAATTTCTTCTGAAAATATAGTTAGGAAGAAGTGGGATAAAAATGAAAGTGGAATTTAAAAATAGGGTAGAAATAAAAGAAAGAGAGATATGTTTAAGAAGTAACAATAATTATTTAGTGGTACTGACAATGGTTAAAGTATTGCAGAATAGGGGGAATCTCACAGAACAAGAAGTGGAGCAATTTCAGAATGCTGAGCAGAAAATAAAGGATTACCTCAATAATATGGATAAGTTTAGAAATATTGCTTTTAAGCAACTGCTTTTTGATAATAATGCCAGAGCACAAAACATTTAGTGTAACAAATCAGGCAACAGGAAGCAGAAAGGGTTATCGTCAAGCTTAGGGAGCCTATAACCAGGAAGATAACAAGAGATCCTGTAAAGATACAAGAAATATTTCAGAAATTTTATGAAAGTCTGCATAAAGCAGAGAAATATGGAGATCAATAAAAGGTACAAATGGAAATGTTTATGGAAGAATTTAATATGCCAAGGTTAGAGGTGGATGATTACTAACAGGATAGGAGAAGATGAGATAAAAAGGGTGATGTACAACCAAGCTTCAGGAAAGTCCTCAGGAATAGATGCTATTCCTGTGGAAATTTAGAAGCTAGGAGGTGAAAAGTGATAAACATCTGGACATCATGATCTGGAAGATTTTGTTTAACAGTATTGTAAGAGGAGAAGCACCAACATCCTGGAAGAAAGCAGTGGCGGCTGTAATACCTAAAGAGGGTAAAGACCCATTGGGTCCAGCTTCATACATGCCCATTTCAATCCTAAACCATGATTGTAAAGTGTCCTTGTCTATAATGGCTAAAAGAATGACAAAGCTGAAGTCAAAATTGATATGGATCAATGTGGTTTTGTGGAGGGGAGGCAAACATCTGACAACATCAACAGAACACTAATGATCCAGAGGGAAGTTGAATGTAGGAAAATTCCACTGTTGTTGGTCACTCTTGATTCAGAGAATGTATTTGACAGAGTAAGCTGGGAGTTTATCAGCAGGGCAATGGAAACATTTGCATTCCCTGATAAAATGATAAGGTTGATTAGGAAGATATATGAGGGATCAGAGGCAAAAATTAAAGTGGGTGGGTTATTCTTTGATAATTTCTATTTGAGCAGATGAAACACGCAGGGTTGCCCTCTTTCCCCTTTGTTATTTGCACTTTACAAAGAAAATGAGAGAATCAGAAATTCAAGAATATAATTGGTATGGTAGTCAAGAAAGGTTGGCTCTATTTGCAGATGATATTATTTTATACCTGATAAAACCAGAAAAGGACATTTCAGTGTTGTGGAACATTTTGTTATATGGATATGGATAGCAAGATACAAGCAGTTAAAATGTTTTTAGTCTCTTTAGTTTTATACACAGGTCAGACATGTTTTTATCAACCAGAGAAGTTGTAAATAGCAATTAATAAAGAGCTGAAGGATTTTATCTGTAGGGGAAGATGGTAAGAATCAAGTGGGATAAGGTGATTCTTCCAACTGAGCAAGGCAGTTTGGGAATTACTCGATTTAAAGGGGTACTTCAGAGCTAAACATTTAAGGCTCCTATACATAGCACAAGCAGAAACCTATAATTCGAAGTGGAAAGGGCTGATGATGAAATGGGGGGGCTCAAGAAACAAGGAGAGACTAGGATTTTGGATACAGATCCTTAAGGAGAATAACAATAATAGTGCAGAATATTATATCCAAAAAGTAGCAGAAAGTATTCTAAGAACTAAGCCAACACTGGAATGGAGAAAGGAGATTCTGCCATTAGGAATGACTGCAATTATTGATACAGACAATAGGCAAGTGGGAGCTGGAATTTATTGGAGAAAACTGGTAAAAGATCCAAGGTATGGGGAGCAAATAATTAGAGAGTCAAAGGTACTAGAAAGGGAAGAGACAAGGAATTTATTTGGAGTGCAGGATAGAGATCGCTTCTCTATCAGAAATCGATATCAGAGTATAGGCAAAGGGAAAAAAATAGGGGGATCTGAAGTGAAAGACCAGCACCACTAGAGTTTATAGTAGAATCTATAACAGAAGCTGCTGTTAAAAAATGAATAATTAGTCGAGGACACAGAATATTACATGATAACTATAAGAATCAATTAGAGGAGTTTAGAAAGGATTGGAAAGAGAGATTGGATAAGCAATTCACAAAGAAGCAATCGGGGATATATGTATGTCTTCCAAATATGCAACAAAGTCTAGAAGATTTAGAATCTTTGCTTGGAAGTTTTTACATAAGTATTTTTACACCCCAAATGACTCCAAAGAATTGTTCCTCAGGTAGGTAGCAAATGTCGGAGGTGTGCTAGGGAAGGAAGAAGTAATTGGGAACATATGTTCTTGGAGTGTGATGAGTTGGCAGACTTTAAAGATTCCCTGCAGTTTGCTTTGTCAGAGATACTGGGTGAATACATTGGTGTAACTAAGGAAATTAGTTTTTAATTATGATACAGAATCAGACTTATCTAGACACAGTAACGCCTTGCCGAGTCTAACTATGGTAGCTACCAAAAAAGCAATTACTAAAAAAATGCAAATCAAAGTCTAAACCAACTTTACTAGAAGTAGTGAATATAGTAACAGAGATAAAACAACTGGAATTGGGATGTTTAGAAAAGGGTAGGAGAACATTACATAGAAAAAATGGGAATTGTGGGAACAATACATGCAGAGGAGGAATGAGGTTTAAAAGAAGGCAGGATTTGAATGAGCTATGTAATGTCTGACTGACAATGACTGAATAGATTATAAGTGATATATAATATTTGCAACTACAATTATATCACAATGGTTTGTGATACAGAATCAGAATTGCCTAGATATAGCAAGGTCTTGCTGAGTCTAATTATGGTGGTTGCCAAAAAAGCAATTACTAAAAAATGCAAATCAAAGTCTAAACCAACTTTACTAGAAGTAATGAATATAGAAACAGAGGTAAAACAACTGGAAGTGGGATCTTTAGAAAAGGATAGGAGAAAATTACATAGAAAAAATGGGAATTGTGGAAACAATACATACAGGGTTCCTATTACATAATCGAAGACGCAATCCTTCAAATGCGTCTTGATTAAACTTGAAAGCAAAAAAACAGCAAAATAGCAAAATGGCATATAAGCGATTTCTTTCCCTGGGAAAGAAATTGATTGGCCGCCTACATTAATTTGTCATTTTCATCACTGCAGTGCAGTCTCGGAGTTGGTATATTTAAGTAGGGGGATGTGGGGGGCACATACCCCCCACATCAGGGGGTGGGGGGTGAAGCTCCCCACTTTATGTAATGTTTTGAAGTTTTTATTTATTTATTTATTTTTGTGGAACAGCGATTTTTTTTCCCTGGGAAAAGAAATCACTATTCCGAGTGTTCGGGATTGTAAGCTTTCGCTTACTTGGGGTCGACAAATCAATGTTCGCTTTTTTAAGCATTCACTGATTTAATATAGACCCTACACGCAGAGGAGGAACAAGATTTAAAAGAAGGCAGGATTTGAATGAACTATGTAATGTCTGACTGATAATGACTGAATAGATTATAAGTGATGTATAATATTTGCAACTACAATTATATGAAAATGGTTTGTGATGTATAATGTTTGCAACTAAAATTATGTCAATATGGTTTGTTTTCATATTTCATGTTTATATAAATGTATGATTGCCTATGTCATAGGTAATAATTTAATAAAGATGTTTCCTGTTTAAAAAAAAGAATGCATTAGAAGCAGCTAAAAACATAAATGTGGTATATAAGTTGCAAATGCAAAGCACGAAGTCCAAAAGTACATTTCATAACTTGTCTGTATGCTCATGTGCTGTCTTCTGCAACAATGAGGCCAACCTATTTTCTATCTCCAGAACACCTGGCCTATATGTATGAAGACAGTATTCCAGTCTAACAAATCAAGGGAAAAATGAAAACTTGACATCACTCTCACACACACACACACACACACACACACACACACACACACACACACACACACACACACACACACAAAGACAGTATAAGAAACTTCTTTGTGTGGAAGTTTTTCAGTTCCTGTATGTCTAGTTAATCACTATATATTAAAAAGCAGAAAACATTCAGAAAATGGTAGTAGAAGTAGCAAACTTAAAAACGTCCTGAATCAAAAAATAAAAACTTATTTTGAAATATTATTAATATTATACAGAATTATTAACTCTAGTAGGTATTCAGAAGTAATCCAAGCAGGGTGCACAGCCTGTTTCAGTCAAACATCCTTTACTAAGCACGCAGACCACCCTAGCATTTATAACGCTTGTGCAATTTCTCCTCTAGGATACAGTTCATTTAAGTAGAAAGCTCAGCAAAGCAGTAAACACAAATAAATGCAACTGAGTGATCATTGCAACCCTTTGCATACATAATTTAGAAAGAGTTATGAATAACTTAGCAGGAGAACATCTATTGTGGGTCATCTTACAGTGTATATGAGTTCATTACATAGACAATTTAATCTAAGAGGATTAGGAGTGCTAGGGGTTGGCAAAATGTGGCACGGGTCTGAACCCCAACATTCTGTACCCTTTCTTTATGTTTTATGTAGCATGAATCTTTACTGGAGAGTTCTGTGTGCTACGTCTGTACACCTTCCTTATGGCCACTTAGATATTTGCAGTTTGTCTAGTTAACTCCCATGTTACAAAGATATGTCGTGTGTGTGAACTGGCATTCTTCCAGTTTGACTGTAGGTGTGCATAATTCCATAGGAAGAGCTTTGCATCTCTGGGAATAAACATCACTAACACCATGCCATACATCCACATTACATGTTGATTACATGCCAAAGTATGATAATATACTTAGGAATTATGTATTACACTTGTTCCTGCCAACATTGACCCTTTTCCTAAATTCTCATTCTCATCAGTCTGCTAAGAGTATTGTGCTATCAAGGCACTTTCTTTTCATTGAAAATAACTATCCCTGTACTTTATCATCCTTTCAATACATCCACCTGTCCATACTTTTACTGGATGTCATGACCACATTCCTTCACCACTGCTCCCTATTAGCTGTTAGAAGACCCTTTCCTACAGTAATCATCTGTCAGTACATCTCCTATCTCCTTTAGTCCTACCACCTTGTCCCACACATTTCCATCCATTACCAATCCTTTGTTGACCATTCACTTTTTCCACTTCCACCCTTGCTACTTCTGCCACTTACACTTATAACCAAAAGGTCTTGAGTTATGTGTCATGTCTACCAGTTCTTGCCTTGAAGATTTCTACTGTTACTTCCTCTGCCTCCAATATATTTGCTGTACTTTCTTAACCCTTTTCTTCTCTAACCCTTCTCCTCATACTTTCTTCTGTTAATATTCCAAATATTGCAACAGTATCTTCTTAAATTTGGTGCATACCTCTGTTGCATTTGGAGTATGTATTTTTAAATTGCATAATATGTGGTATTTGCTTATTTTAAAAGAAAGTGTCTTCTTTGAGATGGGTAACACATTCCCGGTGTTTGCAATGTTTCCTAAGCATCACGACAAATACCCAACTGTAGGCTAAATCAGAAATGAAGAAATACATTTGTAAAAGTGAATAAATATTTGTTTTGTGAGTTTGTGTTTAGAAATAATAATGTATAATCTACATTTAGAAAAATGACCCAGCTGATACCATCAATAATTCTCTTGTTGGAAGAAATAAGAAAATTAAATTTAGATCCAGAAGTCAGACTTACTCCTCCCTGTGAGTAGAAAATCCAAGAAGCCTGAAAAGGTACACTATGCAACATTTCAGCATGTCACCTGGAGAGATATCCTGAAAACATTTAATATTTTTACCTTTGTAGAAGAGGAGAAGGACAAAATAGCAGTTAGGGAAAATCTCAGGAATTGCCACAAGTCAATAAAGAACTTGCCACGTATTGATTATTTGTTTTTGCAATGGCATGAAGTCCTAAAGACAATAAAGATCATTATATTACTGAGGTAAAGGCTGGCCAGTGACTGTGAATTTCACAATTTGCATTATGCATTAATAAGGGAAAGAAGAATTTATATTGTAAGACAAGATCAAACAATAGACAGGCTGTTAAGTGAAAGAGACCTGATCTTTTAAAATGTAATGTATGTACAGAGTGAATGAAATTAGAGGTACAGCTAAAGAGTAATGTGAGAATGTACTGTAACAGTAATGGAGATAAGACAGGCATGAGCTACGCAAGAAGTGTGGTGCACTTAAACGTCAAGCCTTGCGTACTGGGGATGGCAAAACAGAGAGAAGGAAGAAGTGGTCTGCAGTTTAATCAGTTTTGAATTAAGTGAGGTAGAAAGAATATTTTCAGGAAAAACTGTAAAAGAAAAGACAAGTGGATGTTAACAGATTTAGTGCACTAAATAAAGCCACTGGGTTAAAACCAGAAAAATAACAATATGTATTCTTCTTTTAAAATGTATGACTTAAAGAAGGTAACCCCCAAATATTTGGGTTGTTCAGTTTGTGAGAAGCTAGAAATAGTAAAACAAATTCACAGTGTAAAAGCAAAGAGTAAATGCAGTCCTGTAAACACTGAGGAATAACCAGAGAGTTGAAGACACACCTTGAACACCATACAGAGTGATGGCAACAATATCTTTTAGTGACTATGATTATTTATTTAAAGGCTATTTGTATGCAGATACATTTTGATACTATACAAGTAATATATATATATATTATATATAGATATATGAAACTATCCTATGAAAAATATTACGAGAAAGAACTGTAACAAAAGCCATGAGGATTGTTATCTGGCAGCTTTGGAATGTAGGGATACTCCTTTGCAAAGACTTGATATTTCCAGTTCATCTGGTTTTAAAGTAAAGTGACTATTTCTTTTACTTTAGTGGTGAC